>NC_056746.1:72374163-72436663 GCF_019279795.1 Protopterus annectens
TTTTCAGAAGGAGTTTGAGTCACTACTTTTGTATGTCATGGATTTTCAGAGACGTTACTGAGTGACTCAAGTTTTGCAACTTTGACAGTTTGGCACTGGGTTTCCCGAGCACTGCAGGTCAGTGAGGTGTGTGCTGACACAGGGACTGTCATTCTGCTACTTTCTGGGCATGGCCGGCTGTCACTCTTTCACAGCCATTTAAAGTGGTTGATTTGGAGTGACAGTGGGCTTGTGGCATGCCTCTCAACTGCACTTGTTTAGCTGGATGGCCAGAGTTGCCTTGGATTTGGGTCTGTTGTAGCATTGTGGTGTGGCCGATTGGATGGAACTACAGAACCGTTCGAGCCTTGAAGCAGTCCTGGTTTCTGTCCAACTTGAATTTGTGCCTTCAATGTTGGGAGATGGTGACAGACGGTTGAGCTGCGGACTGCAGGCCCTTCGAAACGTTCATGCAGGGGCAAGGCCTGGTCTTCTGTCCGCACTGAGTGCTTGGTTCCTAGGTTTGTCAGTGTTCCAGTTGTGGGGGCTTTGCTTTTGCCAGTCCAGCAGTTGGGTGTCCTCTGGTGTGTGTGCTACATTGCAGAGGTGTGGCAGTTGCTTTGTCACCTCATGGCAGCAGGTTTTATGGTTTATTATTGGGACAGAGAGGCTGATGTGGTTTTGGCACTCAACAAGGGTGTCTTCACATCTGCGCTGGTATGTGGGTTGAACGGATGCAGGTGAGATCCAATTTGCATGCAGTAAAAAAAAAGACAAATAAATAAATAGGTAAATGGGTCGGCGTTGAAACTGTAAGAGGTGGGTCAGGGAGGTGGGAGGACTGGCCTGCCCATGTGTGGACGCTTGGGCCTCTGTCCAGATGCCTTCAGGTTTTGTGCTTCTGGAGGGCTTGTTGTTCTATCTGAAGGCATTGAGGGGTTGTCGGAGGGTGAATGTTGTTGCTGAACATCTCTACAGGACTGCATTTGGCGTAGCTTTCAAGAGTGTTGTTGTTTTTGGAAAGCTCAAGTGGATGTAAAAAAAAAGAGGAGAAACAATAATGGGTTGGAGACTGTGTTTATATGGCCGACATGACGTGTTGGGATGAACACATACTCAAGGGGGTTGGTCTTTGAGGCAGCACTGAACGGTTGCAGAGTGGCAGTGTCTGAGTGTCCTTTCAGTTCAGTATATGCGGTTTTTGGGAGGGTTCTATTGCAGAGCTGACTTGCTTTCACTGGGCGGGTGGGGAGCATGGCAGAGTGCTGATGGCTAGGCCCCTTTGTCACAGCTGTGCATGGAAAACCATTAACAGTTTCCGCTTTACCTTTTACTGTTGATCAGTCATTTGTTTTCTATATCAGCATAATATTTTGACCACATAAGCTTCAGTTGAACGTTGTTCGTATTTGTCACTCACTATTGTCTTGTTTGCACGATAGCAGGTGATTCATAACCTTTGTTAGTTTGTTATTTCTTTCCGTTGTTAGCTAGGTGGCTGATTTGTTCTGAGACCCTTTACTGTCATGACCCGTGCCTTAATGGTAATGACAAGTACATGTAAATGATCATATGCTTGTACCACACTACAGTACAAATGACATAAGACAGAACAGGTAAGTAATACTGAATAACCAGGTAATTACAAGATTGGTGCAACTGCATTCAAGTACAAATACGAGAAGATAATCAAACCGGCGATGCATAATAGGACAACGAGACTTTGATACAATAAGCTTTAAATATTAGGAGGAAGACAGGTTTATTACTGTCAAAAACATGTGCAGCGGGTTTCTTTTGTTAGGTGCTATTTGTTTTCTGAATTGTATAAACTTGTTAATTTTCCTTAAGGCTGCTGGGAATGAGATTCCGGTAGCAGGAGCTACTTAAGAAAGTGCTTTCCCCTACTGAGAGATGGGACAGGATCTAATAAGTTATAAGGTATCTTGGCTTCTAAGAGAATAGCCAGAGGTAGGTATTGACTGGGAAGACCTGACAGTGGGGCATTAGGATTTGCAGATGATCTTATATATAAAAAAAAGGAAAAGATAAAAGTTTGCAGATGTGAAGCCAGTTAGCTTTTGAAGGGTGGTACAGTAATGCTCATTACCTGCACCTAGAGGGATGAACCTTAGTAATTTATTCTCAGTTTCTGAAGAGTACCTTGGTTTTGGCTAGAGATACTACATTTTCATCCACAGAGGTTCCTCATTAAAAGAAAACAGGGAGTAAGTAATGTGTCCTATGCAGGCTGCCTCAGGGCTCTATCCCTATACTCTGTCTCCTACAGGCCTTTGGGGGGAGATATATGCCTGGCATGCGGGGCATTGTCGGACCCCACTCTGGGGGACCTCCTGCATACCTGCAAAACAAACAGCACCAGAATTACCCATTCTAATGACTTAAAGCTTGCCTGTGATATAAATAGGACCTGCTGGAGAGATAGGTTTATATCCCAGAGAGTACCCAGTCTATGGAACAGGCTCCCTATCCATGTGAAGAACAGTTGTCCTTGAAGAGGTCTTGGAAAGTGTGTTATGTATTTTGGATGTTTTACATGCCCATTTCCCTCTTGCAGATGGGGTCCTGGAACGCTGCAGTTGTAATTTGGAATAGATGGGTTTAAGTTGGAGCCTTCTCATTTTACTATTAGAGGGCTTAATTTTGTCCTTTTCTTTGTAGATGGTGGTGTGCCAAGTACCAGTGGTGGCGATACAGTAAATTCACAGATGATGGAAGCAGTGGCAAGCGACGAGGTTACACATGTGGAGCACAAGTGGGCAACAGTTACTGATGGAAGTGGCGGAGGTCCAGAAGTTGATAGGGCGTTGGTGGTGATCTGAAGAAAAGTAATTTTAAGGTAATGGAGGTAGTTGCCGTGGAAGTCCCGGTCATTTTGGTACTGCACAATGGGGTCACAGATAGGGTACTGCATAGATTTGGAAGGTAATGGATTCTGCCTTTGATTTTGTTAGCCACATTTCTTTCATCAAGGAGATTTGCATTAGGGGGTGTTTAAGGCTGGGCAGGTAGAGTACTTCATTGTTGTGCATAGGCGAGTTTTCAAGAACCAGGTCAAGGGGAGCTGTTTGGGTGTGAGACTTGATAATAGTTCTTTTGACTGGGTGTCGATCTGAGTTTAAGGGGTTATAGTTTGTGGTTTTGTAGTGGTTATAGGTTGTCAATCCGTTCAGGTTGAGCCGTGATTTTGGATTTGAAGGTAGCAGGCTGAAAAGGTATGCATTCTCTTGGTGTGGATGTTCTGGTGTTAAAACAGGGTCACGAGAATCTTACTTTATTTAGTTTCATTAGGGTGTGTTTCAGTGATGGCATGACAAAGGGGTTTATGATGGGATTATAAGGTGCTTTACAGATGATGGGCACACCAAATGACGTTTGGCTTGATCTTTCCTTTTATGGGAAGTGGATTGAACAATTTTGGGTAGAAGGGAGGGGGAACAGCCTGGTCAGGCTGGTTGGCTGAGAAGAAGGATAGGCTTGCCCTCTTCTGTTCCCCCCTGATGTTTGGATGTTCATTTCAAGGATCTGGGGAAAGGAAATGAGTAGTTGGAGGAAGCTTGCTGAATAGATAAGCAGGCTGAGGTAAGGATGGTGCTTATTTGGTGGAAGGTAATTCAATGGATGGTGTATGAAGTGAGATGGGACGCTGCTTCATAAGTAAAGTAAGTGAGCAGAGGTCTGGACCCTGCTTGTTGGGCAGGGTGAGTAGGTACGCTGCCCTGATTAACATTACAATGAATGGTGTTTGACGTGAGATGGGATGCTGCTTCATAAGTAAAGTAAGTGAGTAGAGGTATGGACGCTGCTTACTGGGGCAGGGTGAGTAGGTAAGCTGCCCTGATTAACATTACAAGGATGTTATGCTGTATTTAGAATCAATTATATCGTGAATAGTTGTAATTAATAAAGTTGGTGATCAAAGCTATGTTATGGAAATTTAATAAAGGTCATCAAATGTCATTTGTTGTGATGTGTGATGTTGAAGGGGACTGGGACAATTGTTAAAAAAGAAAACATATATACGAAAACAATGAGAAATGTCACTATGGCTTATTTTATTTTCTATTATTTTAGGTGTGCCTATGTCTAACGTTCAATGTAATTTAATCAAAACTCAGAGCCCATTTGGGCCATTTAGGAGTTTGCCAAGTGAGAAAACAGAAGCATAAATATAATCCTTAAACCAAGTATCAATTAAACGTCTACAGAGCTCAAAGTTCTTAACAACTTGTACGTACACTGATAGGGAGTTCTATAACCTCCCAGCTTTATAATGAAAATAACCACCATTAACTGATGTCCTAACATCAGGGAGCCTAACAAACACGTTATAATCCCTTCTGATAACATAGTGATTAGAAAAATGTATAAAGTACAGTTTTGTACCTACCATAAATGTAGATGTCCGAACAGGATAGCATCTGCAGTCATAACAAATGGGTTGTCCTGTCATCAGGCAGCCCTTCGGTCGGCCGGATTCCAAAGTCTGGGTCTGGCCTCGGCTGGTGTCGCACTTCACCCGACGTCATCTCTGCTGGTCTTCGGGTATAAAGGCATCAGCCGACGCCATTTTCCTCAGTGTTTCTTGCCCCAGATGCCAGTTGCCCTCTTGGAAAACTAAATTTTGGGTAAATGCCAATGTTTCCAAAAAAAAAGGTAGGCAAACACAAAAAATAAGCATGTATGTACATATATACAAACAAATACACCATAAGAGATCGCCCCCCAGCTAGCTATTAGGAGGGTAAATACCCTAGGAATACCACAGAGGGAAGGAGGGTGGGTAATCCTGACTGCAGATGCTATCCTGTTCGGACATCTACATTTATGGTAGGTACAAAACTGTACTATGTCCTTCAAGGATGCATCTGCAGTCATAACAAATGGGTAGAATACCATAGCCAAACTAGGGGAGGAGGAAGAAGAATTATGGTGTAGTTAGGATCCCTTGCAATACAGCAGTGGCAAACCCTGCTCGGGATCTAGAGTATAGAGGTAAGTTATAATGCTTGGCAAATGTATGCACGGAGGTCCAAGTAGCCACCTCAATAATGTCCTTGGCTGCCACTCCTCGTAAGAAAGCTGTGGTAGTGGCTGTAGCCCTTGTAGAGTGAGGTCTTATGTTCTGTGGAATTGGCTTTCCATGGTAGGAGTAACAGAATCTTATGCAATTTCCTATCCACTTGGAGATTGTCTGTTTGGAAATTGCTTTTCCTTCCCTTCCTGTTGCATAGGCTACTAGAAGCCTAGTCAGTTTTTCTATTGCCCTTGGTTCTGTCCAGGTAGTAGCGCAACTGTCTATGTACATCCAAGGTATGCAGCAGTCTTTCCCCCCTGTTCTGTGGATTGGGAAAGAAGGTAGGTAGGTGGATTGCCTGGTTTAGAGACACTCTGGATACCACCTTAGGCATAAATGTAGGATTAGTTCTCATGGATACTCTATCTTGATGGAAGATTAGGAAGGGTTGTACTGCCATTAAGGCCTGTAGTTCCGAAACCCTTCTTGCTGAAGTAATTGCCAGTAGGAAAGCAGTTTTCCAGGATAGGTGTTGAAGATCTGCTGTTGCTGCTGGTTCGAATGGAGGGAGTGTCAATTTTTCTAGAACAAAGTTCAAGTCCCATGCTGGTAATGGTGGTTTCCTAGGAGGTTTTACATTCTTGATTCCTCTGAGGAACTGCCTGAGTAGAGGATGTGAGAAGACAGGGCGAGCGAAGCTGTATTCTGCAGAAATAGCTGATGCATGTATCTTGATGGAGGAATAGGACAGGCCTGTATGGAGAAGCTCTGCCAAATACTCCAGGATGTTGGCAATATCTATCTTTGACACATTTTTTCCTCTTTCAGTGCTCCAAATGACAAACCTTTTCCATTTCCCTGCATAGTTCCTTCTTGTAGAAGGTCTGCGGGCCTCCAGGATAATGTCTTTAACCCTTTGGGATAAATCTGGGTTAGTTGCTGTTATGTAATGTTCCAGGCAGTTAGTTGCAGAGTTTTTAGATTTGGATGCATGATGTTGTAGTCGTTCTGAGTTAACATCAAAGGCATCAGGGGTAGTGTCCACGTTCTCCACCGAGACATGCTCCTCAGCAATGGATACCAGTGTTGTCTTGGCCAATTTGGAGCTATCAGAATTATCCTTGGACGCTCCTCTTTGATTTTCAGTAGTATCTTGTGCATCAAAGGAAGAGGTGGAAATGCATATGCTGTCAGGCCTTTCCAACTGAAGGATAGAGAGTCCACCTTCCATGCAAGTGGGTGGTATGTCCTTGTGCAGAATTTCTTGAGCTGGTGATTGAGTGGGGATGCGAATAGGTCTATTTGCGGCATTCCCCATTTCTGTGTGATGGCCTTGAAGATGTCCGGGTGTAGCATCCATTCGTGAGCATCCGAGGTAGTTCTGCTTAACATGTCTGCTAGGATGTTTTCTTTTCCCGGTACAAATATTGCCTGTAACTGAATGTTGTAGCTCAGAGCCATATTCCATAGGTCCAGAGTCATTCGGCATAGGGGTATGAATGAGTGCCTCCCTGTTTGTTGATGTACCACATGACTGTGGTGTTGTCTGTCCTTATCATCAAATGGCCTTCTTTGAGGAATGGTCTGAAATTCTGGATTGCTAGTTTTACTGCCAGCATTTCTTTTTGATTTATGTGCAGGTGCAGTTGATCTGGGGTCCATAATCCTTGTATGCATTTGTCCAGCATGTGGGCCCCCCAACCTAGGTCTGAGGTGTCCGTTGTGATGGTTTGGCTTGCTTGAAAGTTGTGGAAGGGCAAGCCTGGGTTTGACTGGCATGCTTGAGCCCACCATAGGAACTCTTGTTTCAGGCATGGGATTAGTGGTATTTCGGTTTCTAAGCTGTGCCTGTGTTGAGACCATAAATTCTTTAGGTACCACTGTAGTTTTCTCATATGCAATCTGGCATGGGGGACCAGGATTATGCATGATGCCATGAAGCCCAAGGCCTGCAGTACTTTCCTTGCTGTTAGTTTGTTCTGCTTTGTTAATGCCAAGAAGTAAAGAGGGAGTTGTTCTTGTTTTTCTGCAGTTAGGAATGCCATCTGTTTTACTGTGTCCAATTCTGCACCCAAGAATGTTTTTGTTTGGGATGGTATTAGTCTTGACTTTTTTAAATTGACTGTGTATCCCAGGGCTTGTAGTAAGCAAATGACTCTTTGTAAATCTTTTGTCAGCTTGCTTTTGTTGTCCGCTTGTATCAGGCAGTCGTCCAGGTATGGATAAATTTGGATTCCCTGTAGCCTGCAATGAGCGATTACTGATGCCAGGCATTTTGTGAATACTCTGGGCGCAGTAGATAAGCCAAAGGGCAATGCTGAGAATTGATAATGCTCTGATCCTGCAAGAAATCTGAGGTATCTTCTGCAATTTGGTCGTATGGGGACGTGCAGGTATGCCTCCTTGAGATCTAGAGTTACCAGCCAACACTCCTTGCCCAGCATGGGAAGAAGTTGCTGTACGGTCAGCATTTTGAATTTTGGGACAATGATGAATGTGTTTAAGGCGGACAGGTCGAGAATAGGTCTCCAACTTTTCTCTTTTCTTGGTACTAGGAAGAGTCTGGAGTAGAATCCTTTGCCCTGTTCTGTTGGTGGTACTCTTTCCACAGCTCTCATCTTTGTTAATTGAGCTATCTGTTTTAGAGCTTCTGTTTTCTGATTTGGAGGTAGGTTTGGCATTCCTCTTTTTACTGGTAAGGTGTGGAAGTGAAACCTGTAGCCTTGGTCTATAGTCTGCAAAATCCACTTGTCTTTTGTGATATAGTGCCAATTTTTGAAAATAAGGCTAACTTTCCGCCTAAGGGTGCTGCTATTTGTTCCCTGGTAGGCGGTGTCAGAGCCAAGTCACTGTGATTGTCCTGTTGCAGTGGCAGTGGTTGTGTCTGTGCCTCGCTGGTTATTGCCTTGCCACTGGCGTCCTCTGTAGACACCTCCTCTGGATTGATTTCTGCCTCTGGAACGTCTATTCCTGCCTCTCTGAGATTTAGAGGAGTCTGGAAAGGACCAATTTTTGGAAGGCCAGTTCCTGCTAAACCTTGGGGGCTGAACCTGTAAGAAATCTTTAACTGTTTGTACAGATTTTGCCTTCACTTCCATTTTCTTCATTACTTGCTGGGCAGGAGAACCAAATAGACTGGCCTTATCCATAGGAGCATCTAACAGCTTTGCTTTAACATGATCCGGCAAGACCTGTTCTTTCAACCATGCATGCCTTCTTATAACTGTGCCAGTCATGGCTGATCTAAATGAAGCCTCCAGTGCATCATAGCCACATTTTAAAGAATGGTTACTAACCTGCTGAATGTTATTCACCATTTCTAAAACATATTTCTTATCTAAGGAGTCATCAGAGGACAGTTTCTTAGTTAACTGATCAAGCATAAACTCTTGGTATTGGATCATATGAAACTGACAGTTCAAAGCTCTAGCTGAGAGAGTAGCAGAGGTGTAAACTTTTTACCCCATCTCTCTAAGGACCTGGATTCCCTTTCAGAAGGGAGAGGGTTTTTGCTGAGGTCGAAGCTACTGCCTTAGGGCCCTGGGAGATAGTCTCAGGATCTGCAAGTGGGGCCTTGTATAGGTGGTGATGAGTGTCCGGTACCCTGTAAAACCTATCTGGTTTGGCAGGGGCTGGAGGTAAAGTATCAGGAGCAGTGCAAACATCATTAAATGCATCATCCACAACAGGCAGAACTGGAGGTATAGCTAAGGGCCTATGTTGCGGTAAGTGTAGAAAGGTCCTAAGCCTTTTTCTTGAATCTGAGAAATCTTGTCCCTGCCATTGGAATTGCTCTCTCATGGCATGTAAGGTTTCCCCAAAGGAAAATTCCTCTGGTGGAGAGGCAGATGGAATAGATTCTTCAGCATCGGAATCTTCATAAGTAGAAAAAGGAGCCTCTGGATGGTCTGTATTGTCTGAGTCATCAGAAGAAACATCTGAGGACACTGGCTCTGGGGGCTCTGCTCTAGGTCTCTTTTCTGGAGGCTGAGAGGCCCTGTCTGGGTGAGATTCGGATCCCCTTATTAAAGAGATGAGATCCTCTGCCAAAGTAAGCATTTGAGAACTGGAACTGGGCCTGTGAGAGGGGGGCTTAACAGACACTGATTTAGCAGTTTTGGCTGCTTTAGCCCTGGCAAAGGCCTTAATAGACATGGCTGCAGGAGGCCTAGCAGCACCACGTGCTGGGGTAGAGACATCCAAAGGGATGGTGTCTGATAATTCTATAGGAACCACATTAGTAGGCAAAACTTCAGAGGCCGATTCAACTAGGGTAGCAGGAGCCTCGGTAGTAGTCATGGATTCGGCTGAAGATTGACCCGTTTGCTTGGTTTCGGCCGAAACCGAGACACTCGCGGTTTGCTTAACCGTGGTTTCGGCCGAAACCGCGGACCATGAGTGTCGGTCTTTTTCTTTGCGTTTTTTAACAATTTGAGAAGTCGGAGGATCCGACGGCATAATGTACGCAAAATCTGAGCCGGAAAACTGTTCAGCACACTCCGACCGATGCCTAAGCGTTCGTCGGTTGAAGGAAGCACAGGCTAAACAGGCTGCTACGTCGTGGTCTGGGCCTAAACAAGGTAAGCAGTAAGAGTGGAAATCTTTATGAGGTATTTGTTTCCCACAAGTTAAACAGTTATTTACTTTTTCTGACATCGGCTGAGGCAAGAAAGAGTCCCCAACGGGGTACTTAGCTTTTTAGAAGTCTTCGAAGTAGTATTCGGTAGAAGTAATCTCTGGATCTGACCGACCGGCACTTGCGAACAGCTTCTGCTTCGGGCGCCACGCGGCAAGAAAGACTGGGGAAAATGGCGTTGGCTGATGCCTTTATACCCGAAGACCAGCAGAGATGACGTCGGGTGAAGTGCGACACCAGCCGAGGCCAGACCCAGACTTTGGAATCCGGCCGACCGAAGGGCTGCCTGACGACAGGACATCCCATTTGTTATGACTGCAGATGCATCCTTGAAGGACATCAAAAGCAGCAGCAGCTAACACTTCCTATTTAAAACATTTAAAAAACAAAATTAAATTAGAAGTTTAGACCTGCGGTGGTGTTGTTGCCTCACAGTAAGGCGCTGTCCGGTTCGATTCTCAGCTAGAGCGTCTTCTGCATGGAGACATCCATGAATGGGCGTACCTTCATTGAAGGTTGTGTGTCAGGGCCGGCAACTCGGCACGTAAAAATCTGCTGCCAATCATTAGCGGTCCGGAGTTCCGCTGTGGCGACCCCTAACCGGGAAAAGCCGAAAGACACAACAACATATCAAACAGAACATAGTGATAGATGTTTCAGCCTTTTCTTAAATCTTGTTTGGCTCAACCAAAAAACTTTACTGGTAAAGGATATTTGGATCCATTTTAACTTCTTCAAATATGATTCAGTAAAACAGTAGAAGGAGCCACATAATTGTATAACAGGCCTAACTGCTGAAATGAAAAAAAGGAGTCAAAACCTTTTCATCTCTACTACTAACACACCTCAGTATATCCCATAATATGCTGTAACATCTTCTCACCACCACTGTGATTTTAATTGAGATTTTATAAAGACGTTCAAAACACAAAGATTCATGGGAACATCCTAATTGTTACACAGATCATTCAAATTGCTGACATCTGCATATACAGGGACGACTAAAAAATGTGCTGAGTGGCATTCAGATGCAAAATACAGATCGTACACTTTAGAATTTAAGGAATTGACAGTGCACAAGGCACTTATGATCAATCAGACTTCACTTTTCATATGACAGCTGGAAACTCCTTCCTCAGTGCTTATCTACTGAAATATACAATTTGGAAATATTCCATGTATTCATAATTACAAGTAAACACCTAGCAACATCCCCAGTATAGTGTGCTGTAAATGGGCAACGGCAATGTATTGTCATGTATCTCCATAACATGTCTTTCTCAATTATCAAGCTACAAATTTAAATATGAATGACAAGTGACAAACTCTCTCCACTGACGGACATGCAAGCAATAATGCCTCACAGGGTGTGTGTTATTATGTAAATAATGCCCACCCTCCCCTGGAAGGGCATTATTTACACAATAGCACACATCCTGGTGGGCATTATCGCTCTTAGTGAATGTGCTGTTAAATTGCTTTGTATTTGTTTTGTTCTTGTTCTTTTTTTAATTACTATACTTATTTTTTTTTAATATTTTTGATGCAAAATAGTTCTTCTGCCTAATGTTTCAAACTTGCTGTAGTATATATATACAACTTGGAGAAAATATTTTACATCCAAAAGTTTGATAAGTATTTAATGTCTACATACACACACACATTCAGAAATATTTTTAAAAACAAACATAACTACACTCAGTTAATAATACCAGCCATTAGAAGTTTCATACTCTATACCCCTCAACTGTTCAGATTTTCGCAGAATGTCCATATTTTATTTTTTACCCTCATAAAAATAATGGTTTGCTGGCAAATCGTTGGGGGTTAAAGTCACTAAATAATATCATAGCTGTCAACTAATCAGGGACAAATTTAAACAGAATCAAGGACAAATCCCGAAGCAATCAGGGACACATATAATATTAGTACTATTCATCTTGAGACATTGACAGAATACGAAAATGTGAATTAATGTACATTTTCTGAAGAAAAAAGTCTATAACTCTATTGTCATTGTTTGTTAAGTGTAATTCATCAGACAGCCAATGGACAGATCACTCCAAAAGACACCAGTTTTTAGGAGGAATTAAGGAAGACAGAGCTAAAATTTGAATCAAAATCAGCAAAATTCCAATTTTATAAGAGCAATATTTAAAATTTGTTCTTATTTTGAGCATTTGCCCCCCCCCCTCCATTTTAAGCTTTACCCAGATTTCTTGAGGTAAGAGGTATGCTTACCACTTAATTTTAAATAACTTGTACCCACAGTTTGATCGCTCAATATCTCTCTCTCTATGTCTGCCCCTCTTATACATGTGTGCGTGCACACACACACACACACACACACACACACACACACACACACACACACACTTTTCTATCTTTTTAATTATCCATTTGTTTTCATTTTACACTCGTTAAACCACAAAAACACTGCTTAGTGAGAATAAAATAACGGCATGATCAATCTCACTCTCACTTTCATGCACCCAAACACACACACTTTTCTATTTTTTTTTTATTGTTTTGCTTGTTTTAATTTTAAATTAGATAAAAAGCAAAAGTACTGCTTAGTGAGCATGTGAAATAATGGTGGCCATTAGCTTTTTTACAGTCCGAGCTCAACAGCAGCTTAATATAACCAGAATTGTGATGTATAGGTCACTCATTCTCTGACCCAGGTTCACATTCTTGTCGTCATTTCATTACTTAGATTGTCCTTTCTTATTCTGCATATTATTAATTAGCAAGTCACATGGGAGGGGTTATGTTATTAAGCATACAAATTTCATTCTAGTTAGCTGATGAACTCACATTTTAACAGCCCTTGCTCAGATTTTCTGTGTCTGCAGCTTAAGAGGTATGTAGTGGACCACTATGCATTTTGGACAAATTCCTCATTGCTTTTGTGCATACATGATAGCAAAGAAACTTCTAGAAAGGAGAAATAAATACATTCAGGAGTCATTCAGTTTGTCATTTTACCAGTGTTGGATATGCAAAACTGCTTTGTGAGTACATGAGTTCACATGCTGGATAAAGATACAATCACACTTTCACAGGATCATCTACATACTTAAACATTTAAAGAAACACCTGAAATATGGCACCATTCATGTTTGTCTATGGAAACGATGCATAAAATAGTTTTGGAGCAGCAAACCATAGACAGAAAAGAAACAATACCAATGCCAAGATATTTATGTCATGCCATTACAAACACAAAGGTTTCCACAGTTTTGATATTGATGTAGAAAGACATTCTTTGGGTTAAAAATGATCCATCTTTATAGGGCACAGTTAGAAATATGTAAATGCTTTAAATAGTATGGCAGAGGTCAGACCAAAAAGAATTATGTTACTTATGCCAGAAAACTGTCACACCATGTTAACTGCAAATGATATTTGAGAAGAGTTAGAAATTAAAAAACATATTTTGAGACAATGAAATACATGCCATCTTTTTTGTCCTTATAAGTGCTCACTGCATGTGTGCAAAGAATCTTCCCCTCAGCTAAGTCAAAGTGTTTGACTTGCCTTCCTGGACCAAGTTCCATCCTGGTAGAGAAATTACTGAATGGAGCTGCGTCCTGTTAAGGCTGGTATGTCAATTTCAAACGAGAGTCTGTGATCGCAGTCTCCTTTAGCATGTTGCTACATCTTTCATATATTTGTTATGACTCCATCCCTAAGACAGCTAACGGACAGATCAGCAAAGCAGGTAGCGTTAAAAGCTGCCTAGAGCTGCATATGTGTTTCGACATGCACTTCTATATGCTGCTACAATGCAGTGTACTGCTGGTCAGAAAAGCTGCCAGTTAATTTCCTTGACTTCTAAACTGTTATTTACATCACCTGAAAGTTTTTTGTAATACATGGTCCAATACAAAAAAATGAGATCTTCCTGAATTCAGAACAAGATAAGGACCGTTTTGCTAAAGCATTTATTTTTTTATTTCTAACTGCAAGTGTATGCTCATAAATATATATATTTATTTATTTATTGACATTTGTTAACCGGGTTTGTCCAACTAGGCTTGTGGCCCATTTTCAGTGGAGACCCGAGAAGAAAAGCTCCAGTAGTACATTTTAAACAAGTATAATTTTAAACAATATTGATATAATAGCAGTTATAGCAAAAAGATTCACATATGTTGGGTTACATGCATAAAGTTAAAGTTGCATTAAAAAGAAGCTAAAGTAACAATTTTACATTGAGATAGTTCAATAGGTCAACAATAAAAATGTGTTTGTATAAAATTATGCAAATGCATACTAGACACATTGGAGAGAGAGGTGTAATGAGGTGCTAAGTATGGTCCTTTTGAGGGTACATAAAGGGAAGGAAGACTAGGTAGGGTCATAGCAAGGGCAGGTTCTGGAATATCTTTGATTAGTTATTTTTTGTAGTTTTACCTATATAGAAACTGCTACATGATTTGCACTACCATACTGGAATTACATGTGTACCTTCCAGTGGCCCAAATCTCTTTATGCGAGTGTCTTAAAATAATATTTGAACACTTATTTATAAATTGACAGTCATTACAGTTGTTACATTTAAACATGCCATTTTACTGCTATACATTCCTTTTTCAACAAAAGTTTTTTTTTCAAATAATGGCTTAAAATTACAGTTTTTCTTGTATATAAACTTTGGTTGTGCACCTATAACAGAACATAGTTCCTAGTATTATTTTCCAGATGTTAACGGTCTATTTTTTCTGATACAACAACATAGGGAGAGGGAATGCATTAACCTTTTCATTTTTATTATTGATACCTATGATTTTTATCAAAGCCTATTAATAAAATAGGAGCAGACCTAGTTTCTCTTAGACTTTTAACTTCTAAAATAATAACTTTCCGAAACACTTTCATTATACCCTTTCTCAATATATAATTTTTTAAGAAAAGTTACTTCTTTTTCAAATTTTATGTTACACCTTACTAGTCTATTTAAATGGGTAAACTGTCCTTTATGTACATTTCTTTTCGTTAAGTACGATGTGATGATGTGAGGTAGTCTCACCTGTGACATGGACAGTAGGGCAGTGCATGTGTAACATGTGCATAGCTAGTTGGAGTTTTGTAAAGAATTTTATGTCATTTGACTGTCACACTGATTTGTACAGGTACTTGTATTAGAAATGCATCAACAGTGGCTCCTGCTGGACAGAAGAGAGAGAGGTATACATGTATGTCAGACAGTATTATTATAACTAATTAACTGTATATGTTTTAACATGGAATTCTGCAAGGGAAGAGGTTAAACTCAATCCAGCTAATTTTGAAAAATGTCTGGGAAAACCAGGACTAGGAATCTTACTGTATTGTCTTTTAGGGTGAACTAATTGCTACCCTGGAAGGGTGGAAGTTTTTGAAATTGTTTTATAGCTTTCAGATGCTGCAACAGAGCTTAGAAAACTGTGTGTGTGTATTGTACCAGAGTCAGGTGATCATATGTGATGCAATTCTAAAACTAGCACTGAAATGATTTTTTCAGATATTAGTAACAGATATGACAGAACTCTCACAGCAACACTTTATTCTTCAGAACCTGACAGGACAAATTTCTCACAGATATCTCACACATCCACACACCTCAACTTGCCTTACTATAAGCAACTCAACATTCATCATCTTACATTCCTGCAGTAAGTAACTTAAGTAGGGAACAGTAATTCTTTAGTCAGTCAGGAAAATATAGTGAGATTAGTTAAGTATTGTTTTTCTGCATCTGTGTGACTCTATCCAACTCTGTTTTTTATATCTCCTGCGACTGAAACTCTGGTATTTATTGTACAAGATATTCAGTATGCTCATGTTTTCTATTTTATTATTTATTATTAGATGTTTCTATACCTTTCATTGTGGCCAGTATTTTAGAGAATGTTTAACATCTTAAGAGTACTACTGCTTATGTTAGTGACACTGTGGCCACTCCTGAAAGCCTTGCTGCTTTGGTCAAACTCTGCCATTTGTATTAGTATTAATTTTACTCGGTATAATTGGGTACCCTTGTGGGCAGCTGTGGTGGTGCAGCGGTTAGCGTTGCCACCTCACAGCAAGAGGTTCTCTGGTTCAATTCTCAGCTGGGGTGCCATCTGTGCAGAGTCTGCATGTCCTCCCTGTGGTCGCGTGGGTTTCCTCCAGGTGCTCCGGTTTCCTCCCACATCCCAAAGACATGCTGCAATTGGCCTTAGGCATGAGTGCGTGCGTGTGCCTTCTGTGGAAGGTTGGGCACAGGGCTGGCAACTCAACACCGTAAAACTCTACTGCCAATCATGAGCAGACAGGTGATCCGCTGTGGTGACCCCTAACTGAGAAAAGCCGAAAGAAGAAGAAGAAGATGATAATTGGGTACCCTTGTAAGAGCCTTAGAGTAGCTGACTGGTTAAAGCATAATTACCTTATAGCCTGGGCAGAGCTGGCAAATATCCAAGTGCATGTGTCAGGTACATGGAACAGGGACACAGAGCTCTAAAGTGGTCAGTCTGGAGACTTGTTTGGGGCCTGGAGAGAGAAATAGTCCAGCCCCAGGTCTGGAGTGTGCTCCCTATGTGCTCTTAAGGGAAATTGTGCTTGGTGCAGAGAGCTGCATCTGAAAGTATTGCGTATATCCATTTTTGCACCTAGTGGCCATCCCGCACCAATGTCAGTGTTGAGGATTGAGGCTCCTTGATTACTGGCCCAGAATAGGGACTGTCACATATGGCTGTTGGCTTTTGGCTTTTTGCTTTTAAATAGTTATTTACAATTTTTGTCTTATGTATACTACTGCTAAACTAACTTTCTTCTACATGCATTTGTAACTAAACATCCAGAAAGTTAACTGTTTTACGATATTCACTTCTGATGAAAGTTAGAAAATCTGTACTACTGTTTAAGTCAGTAACAAATGTTCCCATTTTTTCCAAACTTCCTTTCCATACAAGGAACAAATCACCTATATATCACCTGTAGAAAACAAACATTTTTACTATATAAAGCAAAAAGCCAACAGCCATATGTGACTGTCCCTATTCTGGACCAGTAATCAAGGAGCCTCAATCCTCAACCTAAGCACTTAAAAAGCATCCTGCAGTCCAGCACTTGCTTAGACCTAATAGCAAGCACTAATATACCCCAACACTTGATTGTCCAGTAGGGCAAGGCTCATTATTCACCCTTCACCAACCAAGTGACTAAGCAGCTCACCCTACTATTCAGGCATGACCAAAGGGCAATTTCAGGTATACTATCCAGTCCAGCTGGTGAACCTGTGTATCCTGAGGCAATATTATAACTCCTTCATGTACACAGACAACCTTCTCCTCCTACCACAAAACATTATGCAAGAGATGCAATTATATAGCTAAATTTGAGGCTAAGCTCTCTCCACCCAAGACTGGAACGGGCAGTCATGAGGAGAAGTTAACACTTGCATCACACGTCCAGCCTCACATAGACTTACTAAACCAGCATTGGCAAAAAATACACATAAATACACAAAATCATACTTGGAGGCTCTAAATAAAAACCTGAAAAAGCATCACAGACCTCCAAAGCAGACACTCAAAAACCTGCACCTCCCGGCACAAACCAGACAACACATAAAACACAAAATCAGTGTGCCACACAATCACAGCCCTTAAGGCGATATAACATACCTAACACACAAGTAATAGGTGATGCTATAGTCAGGCACACTGACATCCCACTCACTAGGCTGGACAAGGAGAAGGTTACTGTTAGCTGCCTGTCGGGAGCCAGAATCCGCCAAATAACACAAGCACTCAGGTCACTCCAGAACAAGCACAAATATGACTCTGTCATTGTTCATGTTGGTGTGAATGACATGAGATGTACCTCCCTGGACTCCATGAAAAGAGACATGGAAGAGCTCTCTGATCATGTAGCCCAGGCGGTTATGACCCTGACCCTGAGTAGCATCCTGCCCTCACCAAGAATGATACCGCAGTATAAAGAAAAAATGATCAATTTCAACAATTGGCTAAGCTTCTGGTGTCATTCAAAGGGGATCCAGTGTCTGTCAGCCTGGGACGACATGCTCGACAGGCCTCGTTGCATCACAAGAGAAGGCTTGCACCTGTCACCTCTAGGCTTTCGAATACTGGCAAAGGCTCTTGCTTGCCCCTGTAGTGCCTTTTTTAGGCAAGGCTCAAAAGTCAAACCCACCGCCGTAAACAGCACAAATAAGAAAATGAGGGTTATGCTACTCAACACCAGGAGTTTAAATCTAAAAGTGCACATGCTTGAAGCACTCCTCAGTATGGAGAACGTTGACATCTGTGCAGTAACTGAAACCTGGTTCAAGGCTCCACAGAGCACCCCAGCACTAGCAGGCTACAACTCATACCACACATTTCGGCCACAGAACATGGACCAAAACACAAAGGAGGGGGTGTATCCATATTCATCAAGGATACCTACACCTCCAGGTTAGTAGCGCAGCATGATACCTCCAAGATCATCCATGTGCAACTAACATCAGGCAAATCTGCAATGCAAATTGTGGCCTGCTACAGATCACCCTCCATGACCCAAGACCACCACTCCGCCTTTCTGGAGACACTGGAAAACATGAAGGTCCTACCGAACACTCTGATATTGGGCAATTTCAATTACCCTACCATTAACTGGGAAAACTACTCAAGTACAAACTCCCAGGTCCAGTGCTTCCTGGAATTTATCAACTCAAATGCCCTGGATCAGCTGGTAAACTCGCCTACCAGAGGTGAAAACATATTGGACCTGGTCATCACCAACATGGGCGAGAGGTGTTCCACACCGGAGGTCAACCCGTCACTGGTTAGATCAGACCATAAACTAATAATTCTGGATGTCCACACCATACCACCACCTCCAACCAAGGAAACCACAGTGAAAAACATTTCTATAGCAAACTTCACCTTACTTAAGACAGAGGTGGTAAGTTTCACAGCCCCCATGCTAAAGCATAAGTGTCCAAGATGCAGGAACCTTTACAAATGTAATCTATGAGCACCTACAAGGATGCATGGATTGTGCTATCCCTAGCAAAACCAAGACTCACTCCCCTAAGAGAAGGAAACCAGTCTGGTGGACCCCTGCCATAAACAGGCTATACAATAGGAGGAGGAAACTAGTTCAGAAAAAAGCAAATCCCAAGAAGGAAAGACATCCCTGATCAGTATCAGTAAGAAACTAAGGTCCCTCATAAAATCTTCCAAGGCTAACTTTGAAAGAAAAATAGCCAAGGATTTGAAAGATAACCACAAAGCTATGTCAAGAATCTAAGTGGCAACTCACAGATATGCTCTAAGCTAGTGCAAAATAGCACAAAATATACTGAACCCACTGATATTGCCAACATCCTGGCAGATAGATTCAGTGCAAACTTCACCCCCCCTCACCCCCAAAAGGGCCCACAACAATACTGGAAAAGTGTAGTGTCCTGGAAATCACAGATGCACAGGTGAAAACAGCCCTTTCAAAAGCCAAAAGCACAGCGTCAATGTGGCCAGATGGTGTCCCAGGCTGTGTCTTGCATGAACTACAGAACGAACTAACCCCCCACCTAAACACACTGTTCAACCTCAGCCTCTCCACAGGCTACATGCCCATAGAATGGTGCACAGCAATGGTTATTCCGCTCCACAAAGGAGGGGCCACAACTGACCCCGGTAACTATTGCCCCATAAGCCTGGCTAGCCTGGTCTGCACGGCTATGGAGCGCATCATCATGGAACTCTAACAAAGACAGTGGGAACCTCCAAACACTTGACCCGACCCAGTTCGGCGATGTTAAGGGCAGATCATGCCTACTAAACCTGGTTGTCTTCTTCAAGACAGTCACCAAGGCCATAGATGAGGGGACGGTAGTTCACACAGCCTACCTTGACCTCGCCAAGGCTTTTGACACCATTCCCCACTCAGGAATTATAGAAAAACTCACCAGCCTGAACATAAACCCCTACGTCACGAGATGGGTTGCCAACTGGCTTACAGACAGAACTCACATGGTAAGAATAGCGGGCTCCAGGTCCGACTCTAAACCAGTCACAAGTGGTGTCCAACAAGGCTCATTCCTGGGACCCCTAATGTTCAGCATATACTTCTCAGAAGTGCAGGCAAACACAGGAGGACTATGGCTAACTAAGTTCGCCGATGACTGCAAACTGGGAGCCATAATTGACTTTCCGGCTGACACAGACATTCTCCAAAAGGGCCTTAGTAAGACAGACACCTGGTGTCAAAGTCATGGTCTCAAGCTAAATGCCAAAAAATGCATAGTCATCCTGTTTGGGAAAAACAAAACACCCATGAATTACCACATAGGTGGCAGCTCTCTTAATACAGAAGAGGTAATAAGAGATCTGGGGACCCAGGTAGATAGTAATCTCTCCTTTGACAATCATATTGCCAAAGTAGTTAGGAAATCCTTCTATGTAGCCCATCTAATTACTAAAGGGTTCGCATCTAGAAATAAAGAGGTTATAGTGCCCTCTACTGCCACTCATCAGACCCATCATAGAGTACAATGCCCCGTTTGGGATGTACCTCACAAGACACTTCCAACAGCTGGAAAGACCACAAAAGTACCTCACCAAGATGATTACTGGCCTCAAACATATGTCCTACTCAGCCCGACTGGAAAAACTCCAGCTGTACTCAGTGGCATATTGCTTACTCAGAGGTGATCTCTGCCTGACTTACAAAGCCATGTCCAACTCAGAATTGATGGACATGCTCCACCTAAAGAAATCCAAGTCACTGCGAGCCACTCACTCTAGTGAGCTAAACCTCGTCACAAGAATAAATATAACATGCTGGAGGGATAGATTCCTGTCACAGAAACTCCCCATGCTTTGGAACAAAATTCCTAACTACATTAGGCAGAGCCCCTCACTAACACTCTTCAAGAGAGACCTTGACGAGTGGATGGGTGACAGAAAATACACCCCTGGGATCACTTCATTGGCTCTTCTTGACAGAGGCTCAATTAATTAATCAATGGGGCGGTGAAAGCTGACACACACTGGCTTGGCTTATAAATGCCCTCGGGCAGATAGCCTAGTACCTACCTACCTATGTGTATATATCATTGCATCCTCCCACCAGCTCATTACTACGGTGGCAAAGGATGGTGCTGTCCTGATGCCAATTGCTACACCTTGTTTTTGCTTATATTTGTTATTAAATTAAAAATGTTCTCCAAAACTAATTCTGTTAGTGCACAAAGCAAGTTAATATAATCATTTGTGTAGTTGGTAAACTTGCATAAATAACTTCTAAGATAATCAATACACATATCTTGTAATAAAGTGAAACAACATCTAATGTAACCATAAAATTCTTATCACATGTAAAAGTATATTGTTCTAACAAATCTAAAAGTATCATGAATCCATTAGAAATAACTTTGAATTCTGTACAATAAGCTTCAATACTGAATTGAAAAAACTGCAATGGCTTCTGTTTTACTGAAGTCAGCAGCTGTAATTGGCCTAAAGGTTAATGATTCCTTATATGTAAGACTTTTGTACACTTTAGGAATCCCAAACATTTTTGCCATCTTTAGCAATTTAACTTTCATACATTCATGTAATATATTATCTACTTATTCTTGATACACAAGGTGCAGTAACTATAAATCATTATTTTCCAAACTCTCTTTATTCAGTTTTTCAATAATAACAGTAATACAACACATCAAAAACATAGGTCTACAATACATATAGAAAGTAAACAACCATAAAAGCTAAATACTAATTATATACACTATATACACTAGAAGTCACTATATCAGCAAACAGAGGAGAGAAAAACTTAACATCAATTGAAGGAAGACAACTAGTATAAGAGGTATAGTTTATAAAGAGACAGAGGTAGAAATTCAATCACTTGTTATAGATAGGTATACTAGGGAAAGTATTTAGGTGTATAGACAGAAAAGAAGATAAGCTGCTTATAATGCAAGCTTTGCTTATTCTAAGTTTGTCTTAGCAGGTCAGTGTGTTGTCTTAACAGGTCAGTATGGGGTCTAGCTTTAATTCTTGAGAATTACATCCAATAGATAACCCCAATATTTCTGATAGTAATGTTTTTTGTTTTGTTCATAGGTTCATAGGTTCATAGGTTCATACTAGGCTATCTGCCCGAGGGCATTTACAAGCCTAGCCCATCGTTTTGTGGCTTAGGCCACCCCTTTAGTATGGGGAACTATACCCATTATTTTTCTGTGCCTCTGTCGAGCAGTGACACTGAGGTAATCCCTGGGGTATATCTGCGATCTCCCATCCATTGGTCAAGATTTCTCTTGAACAAGGCCAGCGAGGTGCTCTGCCTCACATGTACCGGGATTTTGTTCCACAGCATAGGGAGTCTTTGGGTGATGAATCTATCCCTCCAGCACGTCCTATTAATAGCCGTGTCAAGGTTTAAGTCTCCGCCCTTGTGGCTCTGATGGATCTAGATTTTTGAGGTGAAGCATATTCATCAAATCTGGGTTTGACATGGCCTTGTATGTTAGGCAAAGGTCACCTCTGAGCAGCGTAAGCGACTGAATAGAGCTGGAGTTCTTTCAGTCGGGCAGCATAGGACAGATTTTGAGACCCTTTATCCTTTTGGTGAGGAACTTTGTGGCCTCTCCAGCTGCTGCAAGTGTCGGGTCAGATACATTCCGAATGGGGCATTGTACTCAATCATTGGTCTGATGAGTGATGAGTAAAGGGAGACTATGACCTCCCTTGATCTAGATGAGAATCCCTTCATGATAAGGTGGGCAATGTAGAAGGTCTTCCTAACTACTTTAGCTACATGGGTGTCGAATGACAGACTACTATCAACCTGGGTCCCCAGGTCCCTGATAACTTCTTCTGTGCTCAGTGGATTGCCACCTATTTGGTAGCTAGGGGTAACCTTGTTTTTCCCGAAGGGTATGACTATGCATTTTTTGGCATTTAACTTTAGGCCGTGGCTCTGGCACCAGTTATCCGTTTCTGTGAGACCCTTCTGAAGGATATCTGTGTCAGATGTGTTTTCTACTATGGCGCCCAGTTTGCAGTCATCTGCAAACTTTGTCAGCCATAACCCTCCTGTGTTTGCTTGTACTTCGGAAAAGTAGATGCCAAACAAGAGTGGGCCCAGGACTGAGCCCTGTGGGACACCACTTGTGACAGGCTTTGAGAGTCTGACATGGCGCCAGCAGCTCTGACCCTGTGGGTTCTGTCACTCAGCCAGTTTGCAACCCATCTTGTGATGTATGGGTTGACATTTAAGCTGATGAGTTTTTCAATGATACCCGAATGGGGTATTGTATCGAAGGCCTTAGCCAGATCGAGGTAGGCTGTATGGACTGCCTTTCCCTCATCAATGGCTTTGGTGACTGTTTCGAAAAAGTCAACCAAGTTTAAAAGGCATGATCTGCCTTTGACAAAGCCAAACTGGGTTGGATCCAAAGTCTGCAAATTCCCTATGTCTTTATTTATGAGGTCCATTATGATCCTCTCCATGGCTTTGCAGATAAGGCTTGTCAAGCTAATGGGCCGGTAATTTCCAGGGTCGGTGGAGGCACCGCCTTTGTGAAGTGGTACCACAGTTGCAGTGCGCCACCCGCTGGGTACGTATCCAGAGGTAAGACTTTGATTAAACAGCTGTCCTAGCTGTGGGTTTAATTCCTCATTGAGTTCATGGAGCACACAGCCGGGACACCATCAGGTCCCATGGATGCTGTGTTTTTGCTTTGGAGAGAGCAGTTCTCACTTGGGCGCTGGAGATGTTTGGGGCTGCAATCGCTTGGTATAGATATCTCTCCTTTTGGGGGGGGGAGAAGTTTGCACTGAACCTGTCAGCCAGTATGTTGGCAATGTCTGTAGGATCAGTAATCTTCACATCATTTTGAACTAGCTCTGAGCATATCTGGGAGTTTCCTCCCAGGTTTCTAACATAGCTAAAGAAGGCCTTATGATTATCTTTTGAGTCTTTAGCTATTTTTCTCTCGAAATTTGCTTTGGATGATTTTATGAGAGCTCTTAGTTTTTTACTTATAGTGATCAAGGGTGTCTTACCTTTTAAGGATTTTGCTCTATCTTGTAGTAGCTTCCTCCTTTTGTTGTAGAGTTTGTTTATGGCTGGGGTCCACCAGACTGGATGCTTGCCTTTGGTACAAAGAGTCTTTGTTTTGCTTGGGATTGCCTTATCCATGCAGTCCTGCAGGTGCTGGTAGAAGGCATTTGTAAGTGATTCAGCGGCTTGAGTACTGTTTTCCGCTGCTCGGGGCCTTAAAGGAGACCACACTAGTCTTTAGAAGTGTGAAGTCGGCTTTTGAGAAGTTCTTTACTGTGGTCTTTTTTATTTCAGGTGGGGTGGGATGAGGACCTCCAGCGAGATTAGTTTGTGGTCTGATCTCACCAGTGAGGGGTACACCTCCGGTGTTGAACATTGTGCTCCCATGTTCGTGATGATGAGATCAAGTATGTTATCTCCTCTTGTGGGGATGGTGACTAGTTGTTCCATGGCATTTGAGTTTATGAATTCCAGGAACTTTTGGGCTAGGGTGTTTGGGCTTGAGTAGTGTTCCCAGTCTATATTAGGGTAATTGAAGTCACCTAGTATGATGGTGTTTGGTGATACATTTATCCTCTAGTGTTGTCAGGAAGGCCATGTGAGGTTCCTGAGTTTGTGAGGGTGGCCTGTAACATGCTACAATTTGCAGAGCAGTCTTGCCTATGGTTAATTGCACCTGGATGGTCTCCGATGCATCGTGCGTTGCCACCAGTCTTGAGGTGTGGGTTACCTTGATGAATATGGATACCCTACTACTTTCTTGGTATTGTGCAGATTTTGGGGCCGGAACGCATGATATGAGGTAAAACCTGATAGCGCCGGGTGCTCTCAGGAGCCTTGAACCAGGTTTCTGTCACAGCACAGACATTGATGTTCTCCATACTGAGAAGGGCCTCGAAAGGCGTGCATTTTGAGATTTAGACTTCTGGCATTGAGCAGCATTACCCTTAGTTTTTTTCCTTTTTCGTGTTCTAGGGTGGTATGTTTAGAATTTGAGCCTTGCCTAAAAAGGCACTATGGGGTGGCAAGAGCCTTTGCCAATATCCGAATCCCAGGGTGACAGGTGCAAGCCGTCCCTTGCAGCAGCGTGGCTTGTCCAGCATGTCATCCCAGGCAGACAGACACTGGATCCCCTTTGAATGACACCAGTGTTTAAGCCAATTGTTAAAGCTGATCATCTTATCTCTGTATTGTGGCATCATTCTTGGTGAAGGTAGGATACTGCTCAAGGTCAGGGTCATACCTGTCTGGGCTACATAATCAGAGATCTCCTCAATGTCTCTTTTCATGTAGTCCAAGGAGGTACGTCTCAGGTCCTTTACACCAGCGTGGACAATGACTGAATCATATTTGTACCTGCTGTTGAGAGACCTGAGTGCTTGCGTTATGTGGCGGATTCTAGCGCCCGACAGGCAGCTTACTGTGACCTTCTCCTTACTCAGTCTGGTGAGCGGACGCCAGTGTGTCTGACTATGGAGTCACCAATGACTAGTGTGTCTGGCATTGTGTTTGGCCTTAAGGGCTGTGACTGTTTGACACTCTGACTGTGAGGTCTATGTGTTGCAGGTGTTGTGTTCTGAGGTGGTGGTTGTTTGGGTGTCTGCTTTGGTGGCCTCTGCTGTTTTGGTAGATTTTTGATCAGCGCCTCCGAGTATGTCTTTGTGTGTTTATGTGTATGATTTGAGGTTGTAATGGTAATATGTGAGACTGGGTCTATAGTGTGTGTGGTAACCTTCTCCTCCTGACTGGTCTTGCCAGTCCTATGTTGAGAGAGCTCAGCCTCCAGTTTGGCCGTGTAGTTGCATCTCTCGCATGTATTTGTGTTTTGTGGGAGGAGGAGAGGGTTGTTCTGTGTACATGAGGCAATTGTAACATTGCCTCAATATTCCCAGGTTCACCAGCTGAGCAGGAGAGGACACTAGCAACTGATCCCTCGACATGCTAGAAGGAATAGACAAAAAACTTTAAAAAGATTCCGGGGACGTGGGTGACCGAGAAATGGGGGTTGCCTTTTTGGGGTACTATCTATGACAAGAGTGCCGTATCAAGGTAATAAGTACTGTAGGAGCAAGTGCTACGTTTAACAGATAGAGAATAGTCTACTTGGAGTCAAGTAGAGATGATCCTTTTAATTATAGGATACGCTGATTAGATCAGTAGTATAGTTCGAGGAAGGTAGTTTTAAGGGAAAATTTGAAGAGTGGACTTTAGGTAGCCCGAATAGTTTAAACCTGCTTAACCGGCGCTGCCCTAGTGTGCAACAGTAGCAACTCCGCGCTAAATCGGGCTAAGTCGCGCTAAAGCGTGCTTTATAGCAGGGGCCGGATAAGACAGGAAATGACCCAAATTGGCCAACAAACCACAAGTCACTGCCCTAAACCACTCCTCCGAGGACAAATGAAGGAGTTATGGAAATGACCCCTAGTGGCCAATAAAACTACAGTTTCAAGTCAGTAACCACCTCTCCGGGGCAGGGAAGCTGCTCAATGTTAGTCACTCCCACTGATAAACACAGAGACCTTCCTTCAGCCCAAGCAAAATGGCCTCACAGAAACTTTCAAACAGTTCAGGAACAGCAAGCCTGTAACTGAACTTTTTTAACTCTCAGAAAAGTGGGAAAAAAGCAAGATTTTTTTTTTGTTTTTGTTTTTACAGAGATAGCAGAGGTTCACAAGTAATATCAAGTTATACCAGTGCAGTAAATGACCCCACACAAGAGTGCTAGGTCAAGGACAGAAAATATGCAAGTTTTAAGAAAAAAGCGATTTAAAATTAAGTGCAAACAGGAAATTCAGCAAACAGCTTTTGGTTGTGCTCTAAATACAGCTACTAATACAGAAATCAAGTTTAACAAGCCAGAAAATGCTCAAGCTAGGCAGCTATGCAGAAAAACTTAGCAAATAAACAGAGAAAAATACTTAAAATCTCAAAAGTGGCTCCTTCTTCTCTCAGCGTTTTTCCTCTTGGAGGGTGCTTCACCAACAGCCAACAAGCCTGAAAAGACGCTCAAACCACGAGGCAACTAGGTTTTAAGAGAGGAAGATGAAGGAGTTATGGAAATGACCCCTAGTGGCCAATAAAACTACAGTTTCAAGTCAGTAACCACCTCTCCGGGGCAGGGAAGCTGCTCAATGTTAGTCACTGCCACTGATGAACACAGAGACCCTCCTTCAGCCCAAGCACAAATGGCCTCACAGAAACTTTCAAACAGTTCAGGAACAGCAAGCCTGTAACTGAACTTTTTTAACTCTCAGAAAAGTGGGAAAAAAAGCAAGATTTTTTTTTTTTGTTTTTGTTTTTACAGAGATAGCAGAGGTTCACAAGTAATATCAAGTTATACCAGTGCAGTAAATGACCCCACACAAGAGTGCTAGGTCAAGGACAGAAAATATGCAAGTTTTAAGAAAAACGATTTAAAATTAAGTGCAAACAGGAAATTCAGCAAACAGCTTTTGGTTGTGCTCTAAATACAGCTACTAATACAGAAATCAAGTTTAACAAGCCAGAAAATGCTCAAGCTAGGCAGCTATGCAGAAAAACTTAGCAAATAAACAGAGAAAAAATACTTAAAATCTCAAAAGTGGCTCCCTTCTTCTCTCAGCGTTTTTTCCTCTTGGAGGGTGCTTCACCAACAGCCAACAAGCCTGAAAAGACGCTCAAACCACGAGGCAACTAGGTTTTAAGAGAGGAAGATGAAGGAGTTATGGAAATGACCCCTAGTGGCCAATAGGTCTACAATACATGTTGTTGTTGTATAAATTAATTTTTGAGATGAGATATATTTAATAGCTAGTTTGCTAAAGTCTTCGCATGTGATTGGAGATGTGACAGTCTAATTTTTTGTGATGTAAAATTTAATAAGGGCACACATTGTGATAAGGATATGTTTTAACATTTTTGGAAGTTTGTTTTGGCATGCAATATAGCCATCTCCCATGACAGGGTTGTTTTTTCATATCCCATCTTCTCTAATCTAGCTCTTAAATAGGTTGTCTACCTTACTACAGTCCCACATAACATGGAGAATGTCGGCCGTTTGGTTTGGACAGTGTGGGCATTTAGACAAAAATCTGGGGTTGAACTTATTTAGCTTTGATGCGGTATAATATACATTGTTATTAATCATAATTTGTGTGTATAGCAGCCACTTAAAGGGAATAAACTTGATTGTATTTTCAACGGCCCGTCTTTTGCTTTCTTCAGTAAGTAATTGCTTTTTCTCCAGAAAATAAGTTGAGAATAAGAGAATTCTGGTATTTTATGCATGTTACAAGTTTATATGTCCTAGAGATTGTTTCCTCTTTAGTTGCAAGATTTTTTAGTATTAGTTTTACTAATTTAATGTCATGAAGGTCGATATTAGTTTGCAAAAGTTTAGCATTTATAAGATAATGGATTTGGCTAAGAATTACAGTATATTTCTAAGGAAGATTGAGTTTCAATCTTAGTTGTAGTATATTAGATTCTTTCTTTTATCAGAGGATAATTCATTAGATTTAGGGGTTTATTATCTATTAGTAGGTTAAGATTTAGGTGGTGCGGTTCTATAAAAGCAAGAGCGTTGAATAGTTGTATTGATTTGAATAACTTTTGAGTAGTTAGGATCATATGCTTAATTAGTGCGTGTAAGTTCTTTGTGAATAAGCCTTTTTGATTTAGGTTTAAAAAGGGAAGATATCTGGTGTTATATCCCAGGGATTTTAAGTTGTTCAAAGCAGATTTTGGTCCACTGAGGTGTCCAGGTATTAACATCTGTGTCATGGTTTATTATCTCTATTAGTCTGTAAGCAGTAATTACATTATAATAAAGTTTGAAGTCTGGCAAACCCAATCCCCCTTATCCTTGGTAAGTACATGTTTATTATATTTAATTCTGGTATATTTGGGATACCATAAAAATCTTCATATAGCTTTTTCTATATCAAGAAAAAATTGGGAGGAATATTTGAGAAGGTGGCATTTAATTGAAAGAGTATCACTGGTAATAGATTCATCTTGACGACACTAGCTTTTGAAAGTAGACACATATTAATATTCTTCCATTTATTAATATCATTTTAAATATTGGTCCATGTATGTAGTAGATTATTCTTTATGATTTCCTTAAAGTCAGGGATAAATAATATTCCTGGGTATTTTATCTGGTAGTTAATCTTGATCTCACTCTCGGAAAAGTAATATTCCTTATGGCCAATAAGATTTAAGGGAAATGGATTGGATTTATTTGTATTTAATTTATAATTAGAGATTTTGGAGAACTTGGCTATTGGTTTGAGAATTTTTGGGAGCTCAGTAGTGGGAAGTTGAAAATATATATTTAAGTTGTTGGCAAAGGCAGAGTATGTAAGGTTTATATTAAAGAGTCTAGGTATGTGATGGAAGTTTTTTTTGTGAAATAAACAGGAGCATGGGTTCTAGATAGAGATTAAAAAGGTATGGGGAAAGAGAGCAACCTTGGCTTGTGCCATTGGATAAGAGTATAGGGTTAGTTTTGAGCTGATTTATCTGAATAGTGGTAAAAGCTTTCTGATATAGAACCTTAATTATCCTTATAAATTCCTGAGGGATTCCAAATAAAAGCAATATATTGAACAGAAAATGTAAGTTAACTCTATCAAAATCCTTGCTTGCATCAGCAGTGAGAACATATCTGGGGCATTTATCACAGTTATGATGCCTGACAGTGGTATCCAAGAGGAGGGTGTTGTCGCTTGTTTGCCTATTTATCATAAAGCCCATTTGTTCTTGGGAGATGATGGAGGGGAGTATATTTTAATTCTATTTGCTATAACATGAGCTAGGATCTTAAGGTCAGTGTTTATTAGGGCAACTGGTCTACAGTTGGCTGGATCTGTTGGGTCAGAGTTTGGCTTGGGAATTAACACAGTTTTGGAGTTATTAAAATAATTATCTGTTATACCTTACTGTATTATATAACTGAAAAATTTTAATAAAAAACTTTGGAAATAGGTTCCACGAATTGTTTATAAAATTCAGAGGTGTAGCCACCAGGCCCAGGAGATTTACCCGGTCTGAGTTTTATCGCAGCTTTTATCTCTTTTAGTTGCAAGGGTGTTTTTAGAAGTTTTTCCTGATCATCTGAAATTTGTGGAAATTTTATATTATGTATAAAATCATGAAATTTGCTTGAACAGGGAGGGAGGTGTAAGTTATATAGTTTATTGTAAATGTCTTCAAATGTGTCTGCAATGTCTTGGTCCTTGTGCTTGAGGAGTTCTTCATACTGTATTTCTTTGATCCTTGGTGGACCATTTTTAATGTTTATTAATCTAGCTAGAATTTTTGAAGGTGTTGTGCCCATTCTGAGTATTGATATATTGATCTTACCTCTAACAGAGAGATATTTTCTAGATAATGTTTGTGTAATTTCTTTTGCCAGTCGGTTATTTTATCCTCCAGATCTTTTGAGTACTTATTTTGAAGTTCTAATCCAGCAAACCTGATTTGGGTCTCCAGTTTATTTTTGAGGTTACCGTATTTTTCTTGAGCCATGCAGATTTTTGGATAATGATACCTCTAATGACCACTTTGCCAACTATTATATGTTGCAAGGAATTTGAGTGGATATAAAGTCTTTTTCAAGTTGGGCTATAATACTAGTGATTTCCTGCGCTACTTCTTGGTTTTTAATGATTTTATGATTTAATGTCCAATTATTGAAATAGGTGACATTTTGTTTATAGGTTTGAATGTTTAGGGAGAGACTAATTTTTGAATGACCTGATCTAGATCTGGGTGACACAGTATATTTTACTCTATAAGAAAGCAAGGTTTGGGAGATTAGAAAAGTGTCTATTCTGGACCAAGTTTTATGAGTGGCAGAGAAAAAAGTAAATCTTTATATTGTTTTTTTCATACTGAAAATTGGTATAGGGGTCAGATAGCTCAAAGGTATTTTGCAGTTCTTTAAGTGCTATAGTAGTACGTTGGGATTGCCGGTTTTCATTATGCGACCTATCTTTTATGATGTACAAATGATTTGGGTGGTTAGCTAATATATTAAAGATTTCATAAATGAAGAGATGTTGATTTGAGCAGGGGCTGTATATATTGAGAAAGAGTCAAGGTTTATTTAGGGTATGATATTCACTAGTAAATAAAGCCCATCTTCTATTAGGGTCAGTTTTAATAGACATGATCTCTCCTTGGAAAAATTGATTTATTATAATGGCTACTCCCCTAGATAAAGAGTTATGACCTGCAGCGATTATTTTCTTAAACCATTTCCTTTTCCTTTCCTCATCCCAGAGTTGACTATCCAAGTGAGTTTCTTGCAGGAAGGTTACTTTGGACTTATTTTGATATGCGAGATGCATGATTAAATTTCTTTTTTTTTATCCAATATCCCCTTAACATTCCATGAATATATTGATATCATTTTGTAATTTGCTTATAAGGTTCTTTATTGATTGATAAGCAAAAAAGTAGTAGTATAGTTTGTCTGTTTTTGTGTTAACCTTTAACATAGATGAAGTAACTTCTAAACTCCTATACGCTATAAAGGTGCCTAACCACCCATCTTTCTGTTTTAGTGAATATGTATGTATTGGGAAGCAAAAAATAGTTAGAATTTGATCTAAAGTGATATATACATTGAGCAGAGGGATGTCAAAAATGGGTCTATATTATATCGCACAGTCAAAAGAGCGAACGACACATAAAAAAAATTGTTGTTCCGAGAAGAAAAAAAAAACTATAAAACATTACATAATGTGGGGGGCTGTGTCCCCCCCCACTTAAATATACCAACTCCTAGATTGCACTACAGTGCTGAAAAGGCAAAGTAGCGAAAGTGGCCAACCAAATTCTTTCCCAGGGAAAGAATTTGCTGAAAATCTGCTTCGCTATTTTGCCTTTTCACACATTTCAGTTTGACAGACACATTTGACAACCTGCATGTGCGACAGCATAATAGGGAGCCGTCAAAAATACCCAGAATCTTCCAAACATGAACAATCATCAGCTACAAACTGTGCAAAGCCTGCTCCTTTTGTTATTGGTATTTACAGTACGATTACTATCCGACCTCTTATGATAATATGTTAGTTGTTTAATTACATGGCATGTATAGGCTAAGAGAGGGTAAATTCTTAAAGAAAGTTGGGATCAGCAGGCACTTATATGTTATACTTCTTAACATTGCTAAAGATATTATAAATTAACCAAACAGCATTCTGTATAGTGCAGGTCTAAGAAATGCACTTTGGGAAAGGCAAACTTTGAAGTTCCAAACAATCTATATATTCACATTGTAAAAGACTTATTGTAATCTTTAAGGTTACTGCATATTTTCATATTTATATCTATGCTGGTAATATACATACATCATCTGTCCTTTGTTAACAAAAAACACAACAGTAGTCAGACTTAGAGAGAGTTCACAGCCAGGTCCACTCAGCTGTTTTTCCACTAAACAGTGTCACCTTCTCAAATATGCATGAAAGAAAAGTTGTATTGTAATTCACTGATAATTGTATCTCTAGTATAAAGACTTACCGAGTAATCGTCTTTATGTCTCAATATATTCGATTATAATATTTTTGTTCTCCTTTCCCTCCCCCACTTCGCTTTAGAAGAGAAGAGAGATATGCAAAACACGTGAGATAAATTTCAATATTTCCAGTGTTAATCATGCTGTGCCATATTATTGGTTGATCTATCTATTAGCCACTTTGTGTGTTTGAGGTGAGTTATTGCAACTGTTGGTGATTGAGAACATACAAAACAGTAGTATAGTTGATACTGTGGGATCCCCGAGTCATAGGCACTATCAAATACAAGTTAGTCACCATGATATTGGAACACTTAAGTAAATATATAAACTTACTAATATCTAAGTAACATATTAATTAGGCTTTTGTATGCAAATGCCTCAACCAAAATTACATCACCCTGTTTTAAAACGTTATTCAGCATAGAAATATATGCTTTTTTAGTTATTTTTATCCCCCCCCCCCACCCCAAATTAAGGTAAATCATTTTGCATGTATAGTTGAATAATATAAGAAACCACAGTTATAATCACTGAGAAGTGTTTAAGACATGGCAGAATATTTGAAACCGTTTGTTCCAGATGACATTAAACTCCTTATTTCTTCACAACTGCAGTGATATAAGGAAAGGCACCTTTGTGCCATTTAAGTATGCACCCAGAAATGGGGAGTTTTTCTGAACATGTGCTGAGTTTAATAGTCTAATATATATTTGCCTCGGAGATTCATTTGTTTGTGCACACAGTTGTTAACAAACAGTACCTTAAGTTATCCTGCATAGTAGAAGGTCTTGCAATACTGCAGGGAGGAAGGCAGAGTTACTAAAACCAGTTACAGCATTTTCTTTTCTTGGATTTTGCAAACGACAACTAATTTCTTCTGTAGCTTTCTTCTTGGTAGTTAGAGCAGTGCAGTGGCTTAAAATAGTCGATAGGAGGTTCCTTTGATGAGAAAAGGAATGCTGTGTTACAAAATAGCTTTCTCAACCTATTTTACCATATTTTCCATTCCCAGAAATGCATTAGGGCAGGAAACAAGTCAGTGATGACATCATTAGAGTTGAAAGGATCATAAAACTTCCTGGTTTTGAAGAGGATTATGGGAAATGGAACTCCGAAACGCTAAACGGACCTCGAGGCCTGCAAAATAAAATGGAGGTTTTGTTTCTAGATAGATTTAAGACAGAAACATGCAGGATATCTTGCTAAAGCTCTCCTAGTGTTCTCTTTGGCTTCAAAGAAGGTGAACTGGGTTGTTTCAAGCTGGATTAACTTTGAAGAGACGCAGAAAAGTGGATTTTGCCTCCTCAGGGTTTCAAGGGATATTTTTTCATCTTTGTGATAGAAAATGAAGGTAGCAGTGTATTTCATTTGAAAATGAATCTTGTTTTCTATAAGGTAAGCGCAATATTTACTAAGTTTTTGGCGGTTTTGCTTAATTTCAAAAGGGAGATCTTGAGTTATAGTGAGTTTATGTGCTCTCCATGTAAAGTTCTTCTTAGCTTTGTATGCTGCGAATATTAGTTGAACATGTGCTGAGTTTAATAGTCTAATATATATTTGCCTTGGAGATTCATTTGTTTGTGCACACTTTATAGCTCTGTGGTCTCTTTCTATTACTATGTCATTCAGGAGGTCTTTATTGTTCAAGAGAGAGCTTAGTATTTCTTTAATTATTGGGTTGAGTTGTGCATTTTCAAAGGTCTCTGGAATTCCTTTTACAATGAAGATATTGCACTGGCTTCTGGCTTCTAAATCTACCATTTTTTGTTGTAATTCTTTAACAGTGCTGTTGCTGGTCTGAAGCTTTTGCTTGTTTGTTTACTTTTAGTTAATTGTCCATAGCTTTGGCTTCATTCTGTTAGAGTCTAAGCATAATTTGGTCCAGACTAGAACCAAATGTAGTTAGTTTATGTAAAAAACCTTCCCTTCTGTTTGTAAAGGTTGTAGTTCATTTTTAAGGTCCTCCAATGTTAAAGATTGTTCGTGTTTTGATCTGAGGGCCATCTTAGCAGCCTCTTGTTATAGCTTGTTTGTTTATTGCCTTTTGGAGGTGGTGTCTTTCTCAGGAGTAGAAATCACAGATAGTTTAGTTTTTGTGGTTAAAGTTTCCATTTGATCTGGTTGATTCTCCATTTGATGTCCAAAGTTAGATGCTTGGTAGTAAAAAAGAAGTTTTTATTTAGTAAATCCTGTTCTGAGAGATGCTTTTTCGTTATTTTTCTTGTTTTAGGCCTGTATGTCTGGAAGAATCCACACCATGCGGTTCAGGGCTCAGTTTCCAGCAAGTAGTATTTTTATTCAAAAATAAAGGATTCCGGCAAAAATATAGATGGAAAAAGTATGTATTCATATTCCAGCTTTAATCCTTTGATGTTTACAATATTTTCTTTGAGCGATGTGCTGGCTTGAGGTCAGATGGTAGTTTAAAGTTTCCGGAGCTGCACAGTCAGTGTGCTTACAGGCTGTCCACCATTTTGGAATCTACTATAAATCAATTTTTGAAAATTTGTATTAATTACATTAATCGATACACTTTCCTAACAATTTTCATCACATAATATTTCATCTATCTTTTTGTTATAATCATTTACATCCATTTATACTGTACCACAATCTTTGTCTGCCCTCATAATATGTAAACTATCATTTCTTCTAAGTTCTACTAATGCTCGTCTTTCTTCTTTACCCAAGTTAGAAAACTTTTTTTTTTGTAAAGGGGCATCAACAGTTTCTCTAATTTCTTGTTCATAGGAGTTTACTAGGCTAATGACCACAAGGGCCTTTTTAAGCCTAGCCATACATCCCAAATCTCTGACAAGTTCTGATACCCTTGATAAGTGTAAGCATGGGCCTGAGTGATGAACCATGTACAGGTTACCCATGTCCATTAGAGACATAGGTGCCAAACTGTGGATGAATTTCTGGTTTCCCATCCAGTTGTCCAAGTTGCACTTGAATTGGGTTAGGGAGGAACTCTGCTTCACATGGATGGGGAGCCTGTTCCATAGACAGGGTAGTCTCTGGGATACATACCTATCTCTCCAGGTCTTATTTATATCACAGGCAAAGTTTAAGTCTTTAGAATGGGTAATTATGGTGCTGTTTGTTCTGTGTATATGCATGAGGTCCATCAGAATGGGGTCTCACAATGCCCTGTATGCAGGCATAGATCTCCCCTCAAAAGTCTGTAGGAGACAGAACACAGGGAAAGGGCCTTGAGGCAGTCTACATAGGAAATTTTACTTATGCCATGTATTCTTTTAGTAAGGAACCTCTGTGGACATTCCAGTTGTTGGATAGGACTGGTTAGGTACATACCAAAGGGGGCATTGTACTCAATGATAGGTCTGATGAATGCCGAATACAGTGGAACAATGACTTCCTTAGACTTTGATGCCATACCTTTGTTTATACGTTGTGCAACACAGAATGATTTCCTCACCACTGTAGACAGATGGTCAAAGGCTAGATTACTGTCTGTGTGTGTCCCCAAGTCCCTGACTACTGGGTCAGATCTAAGGGGGATATTGTCAATATGATAGTTACCAGAGATGGATGACTTCCCAAAGGATATTATACATTTCTTGGCATTTAGTTTTAGTCCATGGCTCTGACACCAGTTGTCTGTGTCAGTCCTTCCTGGAGAACATTTGTGTCAGTGTGAGATTGAATAACATCTCCTAATTTGCAATCATCTGCAAATTTAGCCAGCCAGAGACCACTGACATTGGCTTTGACTTCTGATTTTGTTTCTGAAAAATACTTGTAGTGTGTGATGCAGTACAGGATTATATGTACTTATTTTCCTAAGACAATTAACAGAAGGTTCACTAAACTGTTTCAGATCATGTAATATAAAATGCAGTTAAGCTTTCTGACATACAGTTTACACTCTGTTAAAATTGCTGTAATGTTTCTTGCGTTACAAGGTGTAAAAGAAAAACCTTTTTTAAGTACAGTAATATGGTACTCATTTAAAGAAAAGTTACTCTGGATTAACACCACATAACTATTTAGTAGGTTTTCTTACCTCTCCCCATCCCCTTCCATTTTTTATTTCCTTGAGACACTTGATGAAAAGAAGATACAGAAGCAAAGAAAAATAGAGCAATCTCACCAAGGCATGACTCCACTGTGTTCACACGAATAAAGTTTATTAGAACGCACCTCCTTGTAAAAATAAAACCATAAACGCTGTTTCTACCAAGGCACGACTCCACTGTGTTCACACGAACAAAGTTTATTAGAATGCACCTCCTTGTAAAAATAAAACCATAAACGCTGTTTCCACCAAGGCACGACTCCACTGTGTTCACACGAACAAAGTTTATCAGAATGGACCTCCTTGTAAAAACAAAACCATAACGCACCTCCTTGTAAAAATAAAACCATAAACATGTTTATGGTTTTATTTTTACAAGGAGGTGCGTTCTAATAAACTTTGTTCGTGTGAACACAGTGGAGTCGTGCCTTGGTGGGATTGCTCTATTTTTCTTTGCCTTGGCAGCCTTTTCAGAGCAATTTATTATTCCTGCTTGTTTTGGTTGTTTGAGCTACAGAAGCAGTAAGTGCTGTGAAGTCAGAACTTATACCTCCCATTGGGCCATTAGTACAGTCAACATTCACTTCCCTGTTCAACACTTCATTGTATGTACAATTATTTTAAGCACAATGTTAACATTATTTGTTTCAGTTCTTAAAGGACTGATTTTATTATTGGTAAAAGTCCTAGTATATAATACTTGTTTACCTACTGAGTACGGTGTACAATATGCATACATTTCAGTGTCCCTAGTAAGTTTCTTCTTTTTCTTATAACTGTCACTGTGTGCCTTGCAGTTTTAGCTGATATACCATTGTACAGTTGCAAACAGCTTTTTAAAAATCTGTTACATTTTATCCATTTGTCAGCTTTTAAAATACATTCTTTAAATTCTTCTAAATTAATATTATAATCTGCAACCAACACTTTTATCATGCTAATCCCAGCTTCATTTAATACTTGAGCTAACTTACAGTAAAGCTTGTCATTTTAAACACCATTAGGAAATTTAAAAAGCGTAGTCCCATAGGCATGTTTAATAGAAATACAGTGCTCTAAATACTGAATCCCAATTCCGTAGATGTAGGTTTAATAATGTATTTCTTTAAATTAAAAGTTAAATTTCTACACCGAATCATAGTAGCACTAGGTTCAGTGTTAAAGTACCATGGTTTGTTGTCAGTCCAGATGTTACAGAAGCCTGAAACGGATTAACACTGTTACAAAACAGATTTTATATCAAATTCAGCAGATGCAGTACTTCTTCCACTGAAATTGTTATTATTTCCTTTGGAAACAGCTTCCTTGTAGGTTTGAGAAGGTTCTACTTCTGAAACACTTTTACTCATGATAAAGGCATCTTTCAATTGCTGAACCAGACCAGAAAGGTTACGAGTCAAGTCCAAGAACTCCTGTAGAACTGAGTAAGTAGCAAGATTCAAACTGGTATTATCGTAAAAAAAAAAAAAAAACAGTTTGAAACCATTTTGATCACTGCAGTCGTTGGTATTCATAGCTCTACAAAGAACCAGGGAACTTCACAAAAGCCTAAAACAATGCTTAAAAAACATGAACAAAATCAAAGAAAATCAATTATAAAGACATAAATGCTTTAGCCAAAGTATCTCTGAGTCAGTCTGATCCGTTTTGAGAAAGGCATTGAGCAGTCAAGGGATTCAGGATAGGACATACTACTCTTTTTCATTTTGAACTGGGAGAGCTTCAGACTTGGCTACTGAAGTCGTCAATTGATTTTATTAAAAGGGAAGGCAGATGGGTTTTGAAAGCTCATTGAGACTGTATGAGGTAAGTTCAGTGTTTTTAGGTCATGCAAATAATACACGGTTTTAATTTTCAGGAAAGTGTCTTTGGATGATTGTGGGTCATTCCTTCATATACTGGGCAGGCAAGCATGCTGTTGCATAACCTTCTGTCTGCCTTTTGGACCTATATCAGTTGGGAGGTTGTTTGGAAGTGTTTGAGAGGTATGGAGTCCTTCATATTATCATAGTGCACTTGCGTGCAATGATTTAGGGACTATTCTGAAACGTAAACTTTGGCCTGGATTTTGAGAGATTTGGTTTTATTGAATCAGCTTTTCCTGGTGTGTTTGTGGAAAGGGCTGCTGTTTTACTTCAATCAGTATGGAAAGAAGCAATTAAGCAGTCAGCTATGGAAGCTTCACAAATTACAATGTTTATAAACTATAGGGTGGCTAGAGCAGCAGACGCATTGGGGTGATGACACTGGAACACTGGGACTTTAGAGATAAGGATCCAGTCTGGAATTAGGGCAGCAGGTCCATTAGGGGTGATGGTACTGGAATTGGATGATGGAGTACATCTTAATGGTGTGGGCTTGGATCTTTTCAACATACACATGACATTGCTAGTTAAGGAAGATGAAAATAGTTTGGGTCTGGATGACCTCTGGGATAAAAAGGCAGTAGGGTAACAGGTTGTTTTTTAGCTACCTTGTTGGCAGCTCAGGACTTAGTTCTCCGAGCTTAAGACTGCCACTTCCCAAATCTCTTTCCTGGGCTGAATGAAAAAATTGTTAGTGAACAGAGTTGTGAATACCAATCAAAGACTTCCCGTATCAGTGAGCCTTTTAAGGTCAACTGCTAGATGAATGGCTGGTATTACATGAGTGGAGCTACGTATCTACTGTGGGGAAGTATTCTTTCACACGAGTTCTTGGTAAATACCTGCTTTTATACCTTGTGTTTCTTTTTAATTTGGTTTTTAGTTTTATGTTTTGTATAAATTATAATGAAGCTGGCCAACAGGGTGCTGGTGGAAATTGGGCTACTGTTGGCCGAAGGAGGAGAAGAGGTGGAAGGCATGGCTGAAGGCAGGTAAAGGTTAGGACTGTGATAGTGAGGGTCGGAACTTTGAATGTTGGCATTATGACTGGTATAGGGAGAGAGCTAGCTGATATGATGGACTGAAGGAAGATTGGTATATTGTGTGTGCAAGAGGAGCAAGGCTAGGTGTATCAGAGGTGGGTTCAAATTGTTTTATCATGGTGTGGATGGGAGGAGAAATGGCGTAGGCATTATCTTGAAGGAACAGTATGCCAAGAGTGATGGAAGGGGAGCAAGGCTAGGTGTATCGGAGGTGGGTTCAAAATGTTTTATCATGGTGTGGATGGGAGGAGAAATGGCGTAGGCATTATCCTGAAGGAACAGTATGCCAAGAGTGTTTTGGAGGTGAAAAGCGAGCCGGACAAAGTGATGTTTATGACACTGGAAATTGATGGTGTAATGATGAATGTTGTTAGTGCATATGCTCCACAAGTTGGGTGTGCGATGGATGAGAAAAAAAATTTTGGAGTGAGTTGGATGAAGTGGTGATGACTGTACCAAAGGGTGAGAGACTGGGGATTGGAGCAGATTTCAATGGGTATGTTGGTGAAGGGAACAGAGGGGATGAGGAAGTGATGGGTAGGTATGGTGTTAAGCAAAGGAATGCAGAAGGTCAGATGGTAGTGGATTTTGCCAAAAGGATGGACATGGCTGTGTTGAATACATATTTTAACAAGAGGGAGGAGTATAGGGTAACAAGAGTGGAGGAGATGCACACAGGTGTATTATATCTTATGTAGAAGGGCCAGTCTGAAGGAGATTGGAGACTGTAAAGTGGTGGCAGGGGAAAGTTAGGCAGCATAGGATGGTGGTTTGTAGGATGACATTGGTGATCAAGAAGAGGAGGATGAGTGTGAGGGCAGCACCAAGGATCAAATGGTGGAAATTGAAAAATGGTAATTGTGAGGTGATGTTCAGGGGAGAGTTAATACAGGCACTGGGTGGCAGTGAAGAGTTACCGAATAGCTGGGTAACTACAGCAGAGCTAGTAAAAGAGATGGCTAGAAAGGTGCTTGGTGTGACATCTGGAAAGAGGAAGGAGGACAAGGAGACCTGGTGGTGGAATGAAGAAGTACAGGAGAGTATACAGAGAAAGAGGTTGGCGAAGAAGAAGTGGGACTGTCAGAGAGATGAAGAAAGTAGACAAGAGTATAAGGAGATGAGGTGCATGGCAAAGAGAGAGGTGGCGAAGGCTAAGGATAAAGCGTATGACGAGTTGTATAAAAGGTTGGACACTAAGGAGGGAGAAAAGGACCTGTACCGATTGGCTAGACAGAGGGACCGAGCTAGTAAAGATGTGCAGCAGGTAAGGGTGATAAAGGATAATGAGGGAAACGTACTCACAAGTGAGGAGAGTGTATTGAGCAGATGGAAAGAGTACTTTGAGGGGCTGATGAATGAAGAGAATGAGAGGGAGAGAAGGTTGGATGATGTGCAAATAGTGAATCATGAAGTGCAGTGGATTAGCAAGGAGGAAGTAAGGATAGTTATGAAGAGGATGAAGAACGGAAAGGCTGTTGGTCCAGATGACATACCTGTGGAAGCATGGAGGTGTTTAGGTGAAATGGCAGTGGAGTTTTTAACTAGATTGTTTAATGAAATCTTGGAAAGTGAGAGGATGCCTGAGGAATGGATTAAAAATGTTTTGGTACCGATTTTTAAGAATAAGGGTGATGTGCAGAGCTGTAATAACTACAGAGGGATTAAACTGATCAGTCACAGCATGAAGTTATGGGAAAGAGTAGTGGAAGCTAGGTTAAGAAGGGAGGTGATGATTAGTGATCAGCAGTATGGTATCATGCCAGGAAATAGCACTACAGATGCGATGTTTGCTTTGTTGATGGTGAAGTACAGAGAATGTCAGAAGGAGATGCATTGTGTCTTTGTGGATTTAGAGAAAACATATGACAGGGTGCTTAGAGAGGAGTTGTGGTACTGTATGAGGAAGTCAGTGTCAGAGAAGTAAGAATGGTACAGGATATGTACGAGGGTAGTGTGACAGCGGTGAGGTCTGCGGTGGGAGTGAAGGATGCGTTTAAGGTGGAGGTGGGATTACATCAAGGTTCAGCTCTGAGCCCTTTCTTATTTGTAATGGTGATGAACAGGTTGACAGACGAGATCAGACAGGAGTCCCCGTGGACTATGATGTTTGCAGATGACATTATAATCTGTAGTGAGAGTAGGGAACAGGTGGAAGAGACCCTGTAGATGTGGAGATATGCCCTAGAGAGAAGAGGAATGAAGGTCAGCAGGACTAAGACAGAATATATGTGTGTGAATGAGAGGGAGGATAGAGGAATGGTGAGGATGCAGGGAGTAGAGGTGGCAAAGGTGGATGAGTTTAAGTGCTTGGGATCAACAGTTCTGAGTAATGGTGAGTGTGGAAGAGAGGTGAAGAAGAGAGTACAGGCAGGATGGAGTGGGTGGAGAAGAGTGTGAGGAGTGATTTGTGACAGACGAGTACCAGGAAGATTGAAAGGGAAGGTCTACAAGAGGGTAGTGAGACCAGCTATGTTATATGGGTTGGAGACAGTGGCATTGACAAAAAGGCAGGAGTCAGAGCTTGACGTGGCAGAGTTGAAGATGTTAAGATTTGCACTGGGTGTGACGAGGATGGACAGGATTAGGAATAAGTATATTAGAGGGTCAGCCCAGGTTGGAAGGTTTGGAGACAAAGCCAGAGAGGTAAGATTCCATTGGTTTGGACATGTGCTGAGGAGGGATGCAGAGTATATTGGGAAAAAGATGCTAAGGATGAAGCTGCCAGGTAATAGGAAAAGAGGAAGGCCTAAGATAAGGTTTATGAATGTGGTGAGAGAGGACATGCAGGTGGTTGGTGTGATAGAGCAAGATGCAGAAGTCAGGAAGAAATGGAAACAGTTGATCTGCTGTGGTGACCCCTGATGGGAGCAGCCGAAAGAAGAAGATGATAAATTATAATGAAGTTGACCCCTATGCAATTTTTTTTGTGGTTCTTGTGTTCAGGTCAAAAGGTTGACAGACAAATTTACTGCAGACCACTAACTTCCAAATTCATCTATAGCTAAAAGCAATTTTCAAAGGGCACACACAATCATTTCTAATACAAGAGGACCTCAGCATTTACATTCCAATTTGTGTCTTCTTAGAAACAGAACTCGACTAATCTGCTTTCAGAGAAAAGAGTTTCACTTTTAAAAAGATAACCCATGTCATGTTATTTTTTTATTTGTTACTGTGTTAATGGGTTGCATTTTGGTGCACATTATTAAAGTAGTGCAACGGTGATGCAACGCACTTCCATACATGTCTACTACCCCCCTGCATAAATCTTGTTTTTAAACTATTACTAGAGTCACTGTCCAATTAAGGGCACATTTTTTAAGCCTGCAATATGTCTGCTTTCTTCAATTATTGCAACAAACAGGATTTTAACATACTTGTTTCATTCCTTTACATTTTGAGGAACAGGATGATTTATTTTTTATATCCAGTGTTACATTCAAGTGCATGTAACCAATGTCTTTTTCCCCCTGCAGATTGTGGTGGTGTACCTACACTTTAAAGGTATCACTCAGATGAGCCTGGCTGCAAATTCCCAGGCCACTGTGTGGTTAAGCATGCAGCATAAATGAAATGCAAAAAATAATGTCTTTACTATGACATGATGTATCCTGACTGCATATTATTTACTTTGGTAATGCTGGCATCATCAACTTTCACTACCCATTTATTTAAAATCACACACATGCTAAACTAAAGGAAAGTTGCTAACACTCCAGTTTGTGCAGCCAGATGCAAAAGAAAAGAGAAATGTGACACTTGGTACAAGCTTAAATTTGCAAATCTAGTTCTCTAGGGAAAAATGACAATATGTCTTCAAATTCTGGACAAATATTTTTTTTCAGGCTTTGGCCCCCAGCTCTTTTCCCCATTTGGATCATACTTACCCATAAAACAAATGCATCACTCCACATACTAAAAACAAACTCAAAGAATGATATACTATAGTCAAAATAAGCACATTACTATCCAAAGTCAGCTACATAGTAGCCTAAATTATTATGCGAAGTCAGCAACATAGTAGCCTAAAAGTTAATTATATTAGAATGGTTCAAAGCGCTGAGAGCTTCCATTTCCTCTTTGCTGGTTTCACCAAGTGCTATACAAGTAGTTCTCTCTGCTTTTCCTTTTTCTGTAAATTAAATAATTCCATGGTTATTGGGTTATTTTAGGTTTACTACTGTTACCACTTGTTCTAGAGTACAAACTCACTACAATTCTCTTACCGAAAAGAAGTGATTTCAAAGACCTGACAAAATGCGTCACTTGCAGGACTTTCACCACTGCACATCAGAGCCTGTGTTTCAGTGGCACGTAATACATGAAGAATTGCACCCCTTGTTACTCTGTCAACATTAGGTCTGTCAACGTAATAAGACATAATGAGAAAATGGGTAACACTAAGGTCACTTAGTGATAGTAAGAGGGGTTATTCACAGACTAGAACAGAAAGGTGATCAAGAGTGTATCACACCTGAGTGTGAAGGTCTGTGCAGTTTAATACATTTGTGTCCAGTCTGACAATAGTTGTCACAGCTTTGTATGGTCGCCATCTGTGGAAAAATAGTTAACTGCTTGAGGTGCCTTCTTGTCGAACAATGTTGCTACACAGAAGAAATGTCCTTTAACCTGACTAAAGTACCTTCAGAGGTAACAGTTGCATTAGGAAGCAGGCAAGACATAGTGGAGGTGATTTGCCCCATGAACATATGTTTCTGAATTACAAAGTGTTTGAAATGGAATTGCTCATTTTAAGCTAAACGGGAAATGCTGACTAAATCGTCTCAATCATCCCTGTCAAACTCCCTCTATTTTTTCGAGTTGTAGTCTCACCACTCGTACTATAAAATACCTTATGTACTTGCTTCGCCATACCCAGTTTCGTTGTTTTACCTTTTATAGTAAAGTTGGCCTGCTTTAGGGATTCTAACTTAAGACTGGACATTTGGTAAGTGAAGCTGCCAGTCCTCTGAATAAATGACCATGATATAAAATGCTGGGCTACGGGCTTCCTTATCTTACCCATCAACCTCTGAAAGGTGACCAAATGGTAACACTGCGTACTAAAAACAAACCACAAGGTGTTACAAAGAATATTTTTCCTCTTCGGCAGTATCAAAAATCAACAAAAGGCTCATAAAGCATATGGGTATAAACGAAATGAACATCTTTCGACTAATCGTGTTTTGAAAATAAGCGCAATTAAACTTTGAGATGTGTGTAATTTTTGATGTATGTATTCATAATTAATTGATAACATTTAAAGTTTTGACAAAATTTTATAATTCATATATAGTTTATAATATATATGCATTATTGGCCTTGTAAGTACTGATTATTTTTAACAAGTTTTATTTCATTATTTCATTAGCTGTTTTTAAAAAGCTATTTCTTTAAATTCATTTTGAACTAATCATGTGACTGAAAAGTTTTATAAGTGATTGTCTTCTGCCAATAAGATTAGTTCTGAAGAAGCCTGATTAAGAATGGATGAAAGCAACTAATTACTTTAGCTTTGTTTTTAATAAATATATGTTGGTTTTAAAAGGAGTCATTTTAGTGCTTTTTTTTCAGTTCATGTTTTAATTGATTTACACTTTATTCTTTCTCTATAAACCCATACACTTTGTGAAACTTGTATGGATTCCTGGTTTTACTTGGGCTACATGGATTTACACTTGGTTTCATCTGCCAGTTATCACATCAACAAGTCCAGTGCTGTCAAGTGTATGGCCTTGCCGAGGTTTTCCATTAACTCATCAGTTTAAACATGGGATTGATCTCAAACTGTGAAATGTAATTTAATTACTTTTTATTTATTTGTATTTGTTTACAGGGGTAAAACACCGACCAACATATGACCAACTGGAGACTCTGCTCCAATTACAGAAGGTAACAAACATGATTTAGTTACAGTGAGGCTACACATATTGTAAATAACTATTTATTTCTGATATTCTGCAAAGTCTCAGTCCAACTTTCAACAAAATCTGGCATGTTAGTACTCTTGACTTTCTTCTGTCCACCACCATGTCACCTCCCAAGACATGGTTACAGGCTAGCATCATTACATCATTGCTAGTGTCCTGCAAGAATATGGCAGTAGCAGTTGACGAAGAAATTTTTCATTGTCTTTACTTACTTTGTATAAATGATCATCTTTTAACTCACAATATCCATAGAAGTAATGGTAACGTCTTACTAACGATCTTCTATAACCTTGTTTATATTTTCTCTTGTCATACTTGGAGTCTACTTTCTCTACCATCTATACAAAAGTTTTGAGTGTTCTTTTTTTTTTCTTTTCGGTTGCTCTCCCTCCTTTCTAAAGTGAGTGGACAGTACTCTTACCTTCCTCCTCTCTGTTGGCTTTCCCACGCAGAAGGTAACTGAAAACAAATTATCTTCAACTCCTTATTTACAGTTGACCATTTCAGTATACAGAAAATTAAATTTTTTTGAACAGGGAAGGTAGTAAAATAGGTATGGGACAGGCTAAAAGGAAGAAACCAAAATTAAACTTGAAAGGATTAAAGAACATTATTGTACGAAAATAGAGGAGACAGACAAACATGACACAAGCTATGGAAGTACAAATACATCTGGATGAGAATTATACGCTTGTAAATATAACAAGCAATGAAAACAGTGGGATTAATAAGACTAATGTTGACAAAGAGCATTTCTTTGTAAGAGTTGATAGAGCAGATATTATTGAATTAGAAGCTGAAGATTCTTCAGATCAGGTCAGAAAAGATATTCTTGTAATTGTATTTTCAATTGTTAGAGGAACTAATATTTGCAGAGAAGATAATGAACATCAAATAGTGTTAAGCTTGCCATGATCAAAAATAGAGGATGTGAGAAAGGCCTAAGCAAGCCATAATGTACAGAAGTATGGCACTATTATTGTTCATATTGGTACAAATGATCTCATCTTCTCATTGACCGTTAGTAGGGAATTTATAGCCCTCTTAGGCAGCATAGCTTATAGAGGTGTTATGAAGTACTTTTCACAAATCACATTGAGAGTCAGAACAGAGTGAATGAAATTTTTTTTGGAAATGTGTAGACCATCCAAGCTTGATTTTGGCCACACGTATTTAGACAGGATGGAGTCTAGTTGCCAAGATAAGGAACCAGAATTTCTGCAGCATATATTTTGTTGTCTTTGAATAACACAATACAGGATTTTTTCCAGGTCAGAAATGTAACATTTCACATACAGCAACATTTGATGAATCTTTGTTGGTTGCTAATGCTGCATTCTCACAAGATTGATGTTTGTTTGTGAAACACAGTTTAAGAACAATGACTGGAAACCAGTTCTGTAAGGGTATAAAATGTTTTTACTGCAGCAGGCATTCTAACAAAAAAAAAAAAATCAGGTGGAGATGTTATGATAGGCATTAAAGACTGTTATGACACTTATGACTATTACATGTTCAGTGATAACACCAATATTGTATATTACGTAACTGTGACAGTAACAACCCTAGAACATAACAATTGTTGAAGTGTATAGACCACCGTCAGCTACTGATAACTTACAGAAATCCATACGTTTCTTCCATGAAACACAGGAAGGAAGAATAATAGTGGCTGGGGACTTAGATTTACCAGAAACAGACTGAAATAATATTGATTCAACAACATTAGTAAGGAAATTCACAAAGAAAAAAATAAATCAACAACTGATAAAAACCAAAATTGAAGACAAACCACACTGGCAACTGTTCAAGTTGATTACGCTGTTTACTGGCAAATTGTAAACTTCTTCAGATAAAACAGCCAACATATTACATTCTTTAAATAGTGTAGTACAATATGATGTCATAATTGTATAATTCAATTATTCAATAAAACACTTAACTTTTAAAGAAAAAAATACACATATAGAACCAAATAACTAAATGCTAACTACATGATTATTAAAATTTATACCCATTATAAAATATAATACATGTATATGCATAAATACATATACATAATACTACCAACTACCTGCAAAGTGCTTTTAATTTCAACAAACTTTTAATTGAAATCATTTCATTCAGCCCTGGTGGTGTGTTTGCATCAAGCTTAAGCTGCCACAAGATTTCTTTCTCTTCTAGTTTTAGGCTAGATGGACCTCCCCTCTCAGTATTATAAACACAATCAATAATCACAAACTGAAAGTTGTGACCAGGGTTATGTGTAACATGTCTAGCCAAGGCATTAAGGGGATTCTGTTTATTAATAGCATAAATATGTTCACGATTCTTGAAGCTTCTATCTGTTTTGCCCACATAAAATTGCAACTCTAAAGGAGTGATTTATTTGGGAATCTGTGCCCTTTGCACATCATTTTATGTGGGCAAAACAGATAGAAGCTTCAAGAATCGTGTTCGTGAACATATTTATGCTATTAATAAACAGAATCCCCTTAATGCCTTGGCTAGACATGTTACACATAACCCTGGTCACAACTTTCAGTTTGTGATTATTGATTGTGTTTATAATACTGAGAGGGGAGGTCCATCTAGCCTAAAACTGGAAGAGAAAGAAATCTTGTGGCAGCTTAAGCTTGATGCAAACACACCACCAGGGCTGAATGAAATGATTTCAATTAAAAGTTTGTTGAAATTAAAAGCACTTTGCAGATAGTTGGTAGTATTATGTATATGTATTTATGCATATACATGTATTATATTTTATAATGGGTATAAATTTTTAATAATCATGTAGCTAGCATTTAGTTATTTGGTTCTATATGTGTATTTTTTTCTTTAAAAGTTAAGTGTTTTATACAATTATGACATCATATTGTACTACACTATTTAAAGAATGTAATATGTTGGCTGTTTTATCTGAAGAAATTTACAATTTGCCAGTAAACGAAAGCGCTAATCAACTTGAACAGTTGCCAGTGTGGTTTGTCTTCAATTTTGGTTTTTATTAGTAAGGAAATTATTCACAATGTATGTTCAGGAACAACAATTGCTGCATAATGCAAAAAAAAAAAAAAAAAAAAAAAGAATTCCAGAGAATGGAATATACCTGCCACTGTTTGTGCTTCAAAGGAAATGGCTGTTATTTCATATCAAGTTTTACCATCATTGATGTGTATTGATCATGAGATTAAAAAGTTTAAATTACTGCTAGATATCTCTGCCAAACTGAAATTCATACCGATTCTCTATATGGAAGCAAAGCAATGACCATGTAAAATTAAATGGAGTGAAGCATTCAGTAGAAAACCTCTAGAAGGAATGTAGTATGTTTTGAAAGAAAAACTGAATGAAAAAAAATAAAAAAAATGTTTGACATCAGGATCTACACACACAAGTTGAGGAGGATACATTTTCATAAGAACAAGATACTCAAAATAAGAGATAAAATATATATGTACATAAGAAATAGAAAAGAAGTCGAACTATAACTTATAAAACTGTATTAAACAAACAGTTTAGACAAATTAAACAGATGCTGAGCAGAATAGGAATCTATTTTCTAGATATACAAGAGTAAGGCATACAAACTGATATAGTGTGTACAGATTCAAAAATGGATTCTTAAACAAAACAGATTACAGATGTATTTACAAAATATTATTTAAAACAGTTTGGCTCCACAAATGGGGAGACAAATTGTCCTAGTAATATCCAGGTAACCACACTCAAATGAAATTAGATTTTATTGAAAAAGAACTACACAAGCTGGACCCAAACAAGTCACAGGCAGGAGACAGGATTAGTAATAATGACTCAAGGACACTTAAGCATGAACTTATAGTACCATTATATCTGTCATTTACTAAGTCACTTAAGTACGAACTTATAGTACCATTATATCTGTCATTTACTAAGTCACTTAAGTATGAACTTATAGTACCATTATATCTGTCATTTACTAAGTCACTTAAGTACGAACTTATAGTACCATTATATCTGTCATTTACTAAGTCACTTAAGTATGAACTTATAGTACCATTATATCTGTCATTTACTAAGTCACTTAAGTATGAACTTATAGTACCATTATATCTGTCATTTACTAAGTCACTTAAGTATGGAGAGATTCCACAAGACTGAAGAAATGCACTTGTTAAACCCATCTTTAAGAAATGGGGGGCTAGGACAAACCCAGAGTCCTACAGACACACAAGTTTACTTTCTAGTTGTGGAAAGAATAATGGAGAATGCTATTTTGTATAATTTTTTGTCGGAACTGTAAATGCTGGAACATAAGCATGTATCAGCATGCATATATTGAAAACAGAACTATAATTACCTGTAACATCATGTTCTATAATAATATAACAACAGCTATAAATGCTGTGATGTAATTTATACAGATGTAACATCAACCTTTGATAGGGTCATACACAAAATCCTGATCAATAGTTTAGAATAACTAGGCATTGATGCAATCTTGATAAGATGGATAGCTATATAGATTACAAATAGGGCATGGCAAGTTATCATACAGCAATTGAACAGGTGAAATTCTACATTACAGTCTGGGTGTCCCACAGGGCTCTGCCCTGTGCCCATACTTTGTTCAAGTTATATCTTTCAGATCTTTATTTTTCATCAGAGATGGTGTGTATGCAGATGACTTAAAATGGGCATGTCTGCAAAAGAACTTGACTAAATTGAGCATTTGAGCACAGGAGAAAAATATGCTGATAAGTACATCAAAACTAAGCATATGAAACTTGGGAAACTTAGATTGTAGGGTGAATATTTAATGCAGTACACAACAATTTTAACTGTATTTTTGTTTAAGGACCTGGGTACATGGGTAGATCCACCTTTGAGATTTTCTCACTATATCAACCAATTGGTTATTGATAATTATAAAACTCTAGGCTGTATAAAAGAGATTTATGAAGTCTAGCAAATCAGAAACAATAAAAATCGTTGTAAGTTGTGTTAGACCCAAATTAGAATATGTAATAACAATATGTAAACTTTAAAATAAAAGAAATCATTAATAAACTGGAGCATGAATAACGCTTTAAGTAGAAGTTGGCTTTTGATACAAGTCTCTTTTATGGGCAGATGTGTCAGTCTTATATGGAAACACTACACTGCAAAGTGGAGTGATTTGTTACGTGGACTCCAGTGGTTAACATGGATGATCTTTAGACCTGGAGTTTGCAGCCAAACTGCATCATTCTGGCCCTGAAAGTTTCATCAGCTAAAATAAGTTTAGACTTAGCAAAGATATTTCTGACAAGTACAAGGATATGGCATCTGCTAGGATAAGGATAATTTCTCTGTTACCACTTGAGATGACAATGTAAATCTATGGTGGGTTTATTTTTAAGCTTATAAGATAGGAGTCTGTATTAAACCATAAACATTATTATAGGTAGTCAATAAATAGCCAGTGCTTTTTCACCTGTATTCAGCCCAACTACTCCATATACAGTGGAAAGAGACATAGCTCACATACTGGTAGGAGTTTGTCATCTTTATTAAAACTAATCTTAAATTCAGAACAGCCCTTATAAGGAAAAACAACAAGCTCAACAAGCGTTCTCCTAATCAGATTATTTTATACTCCAAATCTCCTAGTCCACAAATACAAACCTTACCATCATGCAAAGTACCCTCTAAAAAATTAGAGGGATATTTAATGTAAACTATTTTGTCCGCAGGGCAAGGCAGATGTCTAGTCTTTCTCAATATACACTTTCCCAACTTATCTCCTCACCTAAAAGAAAATAAATATCTTAAGACATTCATCTTCTCATTGCCACCCCCCCCATGTAAAGTGCACAGTATTAACATCCTAATTCATTTAGCAGCCACTGCCCCACCTCACAAATTCTATTAAAACCTCAAGTCAAAACCACACAAAGCAGATATTTATTCTGACAATTTCTGCCCCGCTGCCTCCTAACCATCTGACCCTCTATTGGTCTAGCAGCCCATTCATTCCCTTCACTGTGAAAGACGAGTTGACACTGAAGCAGCCCTAAGGAGTGGTGTGAGATTTTTCTATTTTCTCCTGAACCAGCCACATCAACCCAGTAAGGTGCCATGGAAGATAGTCTGTCTATGGAAGGCATCCCCTACCTTCTGCAGGGGATTCTCCTCCAAGCAGCCCTGACCTTCCCCCAGTGACATTAGCAGTGTTCTTTCCAGTCTCCACCAGAGGATCACACCTCCCTGTGTGTTTTTAATTGCACACAAAACCAGCTATCCCCAGGAGAAGCAAGCTGGCCATGCCCTCTCAACTGACCCCCCTTTCTGTTTGGCTTTTTTTAGTGCTATTACTGCTAATTAAACCCTAGTCATCCAAGTAGTATTCAGGGTTCCATCAATATGCAATATGGAGCAAGTCAGACACAAACCAGAGGTTTGTAAGAAACGAAGGTGAACAAGAAACTGAATTCAGCACAACTGACAGATCACCCTTCCATTATGAAGATGATACCACAAACAGCATCAGAGTATGCTAATGAAACATTTCTCCAGACCCTCAAGGAAGTCTACCCACTGAGGAAAAAAAGTTAATGGCAGTAATTGCCTCTTGTTAGCACGGTCAGGTAAACAAACCATAAAAGCCCATAATCAGGCATGTAAGAGTTGGAAAAAGTACAGTTTTGTACCTACCATAAATGTAGATGTTCGAAGATCCACATTGCTGCAGTCCTTACACTTGGGTAGTCCGCTGTCCTCGGTCGGTCCGAATATCAAAGTATAAGGCTGACGTCGGTCAAGGCGCATTAGACTGACATCAGGACGTCAGGGTACAAATGCGCATGACCGACTTCATATCCTCAGTCTTTTCTTGCCCCAGATGTCAGAAGACCCTAAAAAGAAAGGTCAAAACCAAAAGACAGCAAACAACCAACCAACCACCCTTGCACTAATAATATGTACAATATATACAATATACACAATATTTACAACCCAACCCACACAACCGCCTCTAACTACAGAGGGGAAGGAGGGAGGGTAAATTGGACTGCAGCAATGTGGATCTTCGAACATCTACATTTATGGTAGGTACAAAACTGTACTATGTTCTTCATCTCACATTGCTGCAGTCCTTACACTTGGGTAGAATCCCAAAGCAGAGGTAAGGGAGGATGGCAAAACTATAAAGAAGCAGGAGCTGCCAAAATGCCCTGTAAAAGAGCAGTGGCAAAACCAGCCCTAGATTTAGAATAAAGTGGAAGGTGATAATGCTTAGAGAAAGTATGCACTGAACTCCAAGTAGCTGCCTCCAAAATATCTTTAGTTGCCACCCCTTAAAAAGCTGTCGAAGTGGCAGTAGCCCTAGTGGAATGAGGCCTAATCCCAGCTGAAATCTCCTTGCCATGATGGGAATAACAGAAAGCAATGCAAAATCCAATCCACTTAGAAATAGTTTGTTTTGACACAGGCTTGCCCTGAGAACTCAAAGCAAAAGAAACAAATAACTGCTGAGACTGCCTGAACCCTTTAGTTCTGCTCAAATAATATCGCAACTGCCTGTGTACATCTAAAGTGTGCAAAATCTTTTCCCCTTTATTTTGGGGATTTGCATAAAAAGTAGGCAAATGAATAGTTTGGTTTAAAGCCACACTAGAAACCACTTTAGGCATAAAGGAAGGATTAGTACGCAAAGATACCCTATCCTTATGGAAAATTAAGAAAGGCTCAACCGCCATAAGGGCCTGCAATTCAGAAACCGTTCTTGCAGAGGTAATGGCCAACAAAAAAGCAGTCTTCCATGATAAATATTTCAACTCGGTAGTAGCTGTAGGCTCAAAAGGTTGTAGAGTGAGTTTCTCCAACACAAAATTGAGATCCCAAGCAGGAGTAGGAGCTCTACGTGGGGGTCTTATATTCTTTGCCCCTCTAAGAAATTGCTTGAACAAAGGATGAGAAAACAATGGTGGGTCACAGTCATAGTGAGCCGAAATTGCTGCAGCATGAACCTTAATAGAAGAGAAGGACAGACCTTTGTCCAGTAACTCAGTAAGATATTGAAGAGCCACACTTAAATTAGGCTCAGAAACATCAAAATCCTTTGCTGCACTCCAAAATAAAAATCTCTTCCATTTATCTGCGTACACTTTCCTTGTACTAGGCCTTCTAGCTTCCAAAATAACATTCAAAACTTGCTGTGGAAGTTGAGACCCTCTATGGTTCAAAACAGAATATGCCAGGCTGTTAGGTGAAGAGAGTGAAGCTTGACATTGAGTAAATGACTGTCCTCCTGAGACAACAGGTGTGGAATCAAGGCAAAGGCCATGGAGGCTCCCGTACCAGACTTCTCAGTAATGGGTACCAGTGCTGTCGAGGCCAATCTGGAGCTATTAAAATCATCTTTGGCTTGTCCTGTCTGACCTTTAGAAGTACCTTTGGGAGGAGAGGCAGAGGTGGAAAGGCATACACATGAAGATTGCTCCAATTGAAAGAAAGAGCATCCACTTGCCAAGCTGTGGGATGAAAACCTTTGGTGCAAAACTTTGGCAGCTGGTGGTTTAGTGGAGAAGCGAGCAGATCTATGTCTGGAGTTCCCCATGACACTGTCAATTTCTGAAATACATGAGGATCCAATTTCCACTCGTGGGGATCCATAATTCGTCTGCTCAACACATCTGCTAAGGAGTTCTGTGCTCCGGCAGAAACCTTGCCTGAAGATTTAGCTGTAAACTGAGAGCAGTCTCCCACAAAATCATTGCTTGCCTGCATAGAGGATAAGAATGTGTTCCCCTTGCTTGTTGATGTACCACATGACAGTTGTGTTGTCTGTTAGAATCAACACCTGCCCTGGAAGAAGTAAATCCTTGAAAGCTATTAATGCAAACTGGACTGCTAACATCTCCTTCAAGTTGATATGTAGATGTTGTAGTCTGGCAGGCCACTTGTCTTGTATCCACTTTCCATTTAGATGAGCTCCCCAAGCTTTGTCTGAGGCATCTGTCGTTAGAATCTGACTCGCCTCTGGCCGGGTCACAGAGAGTCCCTTGTTTAGGTGACATTCCTGAGCCCACCACAAAAATTCCTTTTGAATGCAAGGTATTATCTGAATGACAGTGTCCAGATCCTGGCAGTGCTGTGTCCATACATTTTTGAGATACCATTGTAGCTTCCTCATATGCAGTTTGGCATTGGGAAGCACCAGAATACAAGATGCCATGAACCCCAAGGCTTGAAGGACTGTCCTTGCAGTCAGCCTGGACTGATGAGACAATTGATGAAAGTAAAGGGAAAGATTCTTTTGTTTGTCCGGGGTCAAAAAGGCCATCTGGGATGCTGTATTCAGTCTTACACCCAGAAAGCACATGTCCTGAGAGGGTACTAGACTGGACTTTATTTCGTTCACAGAATACCCCAGGCATCTTAGCACTGCTATCACATATTCCAAATGATGAAGAAGCTCGTCCCTTCCTTGAGCCAGAATCAGGCAATCGTCCAAATAAGGATAGATCTGTATTCCTTTTAGCCTGAAGAAAGCTATCACTGGAGCCAGAACTTTCATGAACACTCTGGGCGCAGTAGATAAGCCAAAGGGCAATGCAGAGAACTGATAATGAGAAGTCCCAGCCAAACGCAGATACTTCCTGCAACTCAGTCTGATAGGAACATGAAGGTAAGCCTCCTTGAGATCCAAAGTTACCATCCAATGATCTTTGCCCAGCAGAGGTAAAAGCTGTTGTAACGTCAACATTTTGAACTTGGGAATGTCCAGATAAGTGTTGAGGATAGATAAATCCAAAATTGGTCTCCACGTGTTCCCCTTCTTTGGTACTAGGAACAGGCGAGAATAAAATCCTAGGCCCATTTCTGGCATAGGGACCGGCTGAATGGCCCCTATTTGAAGTAACAGAGAAATTTGTTTGTGAGCCTCTATTCTTTGCTGAGGAGGAACGTCTGGCATGCCTTTGAAAGGAGGCAAAGTATGGAAATAAAACCTGTAACCTTGGTGTATGATATCCAATACCCATCTGTCTTGGGTAATTAAACTCCAATTTTCCTTGAAAAGTGCCAACCTTCCTCCCAAAGGTGCTGCCAGGCAGAAGGCTCTGGCAGCTGAAAAGGTAGGTCATTGGGTCTGTTTACGAAAGGACTGACCCCTGCCCTCACCGAAGACTGTGCAGGTGAACTCCTGTTCTAGGCCTGAAAGAGCCCTGAGATCTGCCCCTACCACGTCTAGATCTACCCCTAGACTGGGAATCATAAGAAGGATACGTCCACCCCTTGGTAGGCCAATTTCTACTAAACTTCGGAGGCTGAACCTGCAAAAAATCTTTAACAGTCTGCATAGACTTAGCCTTGTCTTCCATTTTCTTTAAGACTGCCTCAACAGGTGAACCAAACAACACATCAGATTGTAAAGGAGCATCTAAAATCCTTGTCTTAACATGGTCAGATAAATTCTGATCCCTCAGCCAGGCGTGCCTGCGAAGAACTGACCCAGTGGCAGCCACCCTAGACGAGGCCTGTACAGCATCAAAACCACATTGCAAGGAATGCTTACCCACCTGTTCAGAAACATGTACTAAGTCTTGTAACTCTTTACACTCAATACCTTCCGCCAGAGCATCTACCTTAGCCTTCAATTGAGAAAGTAGATAGTTTTGGTATTTCAACATGTGAAACTGGCAATTCAAAGCCCTCATAGCTAGGGTGGAAGAAGTATAGACTTTCTTTCCCCATCTATCCAAAGCTCTAGCCTCTTTATCTGGAGGAACCGGATTTTTAACAACAGAAGCCTTAACACCCTTAGGCCCCTGACTAACAGTTTCTGGGTCCGCCCTAGGACTCTTAAAAAGATACTTATGAGCCTCAGGCACCCTGTAATACCTATCCGGTTTAACAGGAGCAGGAGGCAAAGAATCAGGATTAAGAGAAGCCTCTGCAAACACATCTTCCACAACATCCAGAACAGGAGGTATAGCCAAAGGCCTATGCTGGGGTAAAAACAAAAATTCCCTAAGCCTTTTCCTGGAATCAGAGAAGTCCTGACCTTCCCACTTAAAATGCTCCCTCATGGAATGAAGAGTCTCTGAAAAGAAAAATCCTCAGGAGGAGAAGCAGAAGGAGTAGAATCATCCACATCAGAATCAGAATAAGGAGAATACTCCTGCAAGTCTTCAGCCGAAGACTCTGAAACATCGAAGCCTGCTCAAAACTCCCCAACTCAGGTTCCACCCTAGGTCTCTTATCAGGAGGGGGCAAAGAACCTCTAATCAAAGTAATCAAATCTTCTGCCATTTTAAGCATATGCTTCTTAGGCACAGATCCTGAAGAACTAGGAGTGACACCAACTGAAGCTAAACCTGGCCTGCCTCTGGGAGAAGCCTTGGAAACAGAAGGAGAGGGCCTAACCACCCTAGGAAGGGAGGGAGTACAGTAACCTGAGAAGCCCTTCAGCCTGACCTGCCTCCTGAGAGGCCACATCCTGCAATAACAAAGTCTCCCCTGGGACTCCAGAGAAACCTCCGGCGGAACCCCGGCTCCACCGACACCTCTAAAGAACCGGCGTCCGCACGGACGGCTCTTCTTGCCTGGGCTTAGCTGCTTTGTCCTTGCGCTTCTTGAAGAAGCGGACGTCGGAGCATCCGGCGGCATATTATAATTGCACCGCTTCCCGAAGACTAACCTGGCACAATCTAACCTTCTCTTAATAGTGCGCTTATTGAATCTAGCACAAAAGCGACACCCAACAATGTCGTGCTCAGGCCCTAAACAAGGAATACACAAAGTATGATAATCTCTATGCGGTATCTGTTTCCCACAAGAAATACAGTTATTCACTTTTCTGACATCCGGTAAACCACTGAGGCAAGAAAAACTAAAATATTCTAACGGGTACTTAGCCAACTTTGACTCGGTCTGAAACTCCGAATTCGAAAAATTTCAGAACGCCGAACGGCACTTGCAACGCTGCTTCTGCATCGGACCATGCGGCAAAAAAGACTGAGGATATGACATCGGTCATGCGCATTTGTACCCTGACGTCCTGATGTCAGTCTAATGCGCCTTGACCGACGTCAGCCTTATACTTTGATATTCGGGCCGACCGAGGACAGCGGACTACCCAAGTGTAAGGACTGCAGCAATGTGAGATGAAGAACATCCCTATTCCTAGAACCAGACTACCTTAATTACGTAAACCTTTACAATAAGTATAAGCTAAACAGCAAGGCCTCCAAAACTCCCCAAATTAAAAACAGATAGAAAGACAGACCGACACAAATGATAGCTCAACCAAAACTGTTCTGACAAAGAAATACCAAGCATCAGCACTCAGGTCAAGCAGTAAAAAACTCACAAATTGTACAGCATCACCTCTCGGGTCCAGCAATAAAACTCACAAACTGTACAGCTTTTGCACTTGGGAGGTCCAACAATAAAACTCACAAACTGCACAGCATCAGCATTTGGGGGGGGGGGGTCCAACAATAAAACTCACAAACTATACAGCATCACCTCTCGGGTCCAACAATAAAACTCACAAACTGTACAGCTTTTGCACTTGGGAGGTCCAACAGTAAAACTCACAAACTATACAGCATCACCGTGCAGCAATTCAAAGTTTACATTTCCTTTATAAAGCCTCCAGCCTCACCGCATGGCTAGTTATACCAACCCCCCTACTTCACAAGATACATCTGAGAGTCCATTCCCACCTTTCTTCTTCAGACATATAAATCCCTTTCCAGCTTAAACAAATTAGAGATCTTTTCAAGTCCTCCAAAGCTAATTACGAAGCAAAGATAGCCTCCCTAGCCAAGGATAATTACAAGGGATTCTTTAACTATGTCCGAAATCTAAAAGGGAATACCCAGCTATGCAGTGAAGTGGTTCTGGATGGCACCACCCATACTCAACCAGAGGTAATAGCCAACCTTCTAGCTGACACATTTGGTGCAAACTTCACCCCCCTGTCCCCTCCACTCGTCCCCTAAAATATACCGGCCACCATTCCTCACTCTGTTATCTTAAGATAGCAAGCCATCTCAGTGCTCTACAAGGACAAAAACACAGCATCAATGGGACCAGACAATGTCCCAGGCTGCCTTTTAAACAACTTAAAACATGGCCTAGCAGACCCACTTGGATCCCTGTTTAACCACAGCCTATGAACTGGCTATATTCCAGTGGAATGGAGGAAAGCAACAATAATCCCTCTGCACAAAGGGGGACTATCAATCGATCCTGGGAATTATAGGCCCATAAGCTTCACTAGCTTCATCTGTAAGACCACAGAAAGAATCATTATGAACCTTATTAACAAGGACATAGGTAATCTCCAAACTCTGAACACAACCAAGTTCGGATTCATTAAAGGTAGATCATGCCTGTTAAACATGGTTGACTTCTTCGAGAAAGTCACCAAGGCCCTGGATGAGGGAAAGACAGTGCATACCACCTATCATGATCTAGCCAAGGCATTTGACACAATCCCCCACTCACATATTATCCAGAAACTCTCCCAATTTGGAATTAACCCCCTACATTACCAGATAGGTAGCCAACTGGCTCACCAACAGGACGCATACTGTCAAAGTGGGCAACTTCACCTCTAGCAAAAGACCAGTCACAAGTAGAGTATTAAAGGGTTCTGTGTTGTGTCCCTTACTGTTTGGAATTTATTTCTCAGACATCCAGGCAAACTTGGATGGCCTGTGCCAACCAAGTCTTCCGACAATTGCAATTTGGGAGCAATCATTGAGTCCCCCAACAATGTTGTTATACTGCAGACAGGTTTAACACAGACAAATGCTTGGTGCCAAAGCCACACATTAAAGCTAAATGCAAAAAAATGCATTATTATTCCCTTTGGGAAAGCTGACATCCCTGCTAACTACATTATAGACACAGCACCCCCCTAAGTGTAGGCCCAGTGATACATGATCTGGGTACTTAGGTTGATAGCAATCTGAATTTGACCACCACATATCCACAATAGTAAGGAAATCCATCTGTGTGGCACATCTTATAAGTAAAGGTACAGTATCTAGAATGAAGGATGTTATAATTCCATTATACTCAGCCCTCATCAGACTAAAGTCCAATGCTCCCTTTTGCATGTACCTCACCAGACACCTGCAACAACTGGAGAGGCCACAAAAGTTTCTCACCAGGAAATTGCACAGTACACAAAACAAGTCTTACGGAGAAAGACTGAAAACTCTGTCACTGTATTCTGTCTCCTGTAGTTTGCTATGTGGTGACTTGTGCCTGGCTTACAGGGCAGTCTCTGATCCAACCCTGATGGAATTGCTACACATTCGTAAATCAAACTGCACAAGGGTCACTCGCTCAAGGGATCTTAACCTAGCCTCTGACATTAACAGGTCATGCTGGAGAGATAGATGCATCATTCAGAGACTGCCACTTCTCTGGAACAAGTTTTCAATTCACGTGAAATAGAGCTCCTCCCTGACCGTCTTCAAACGCAAGCTTGATCAATGGATGGTTGACTGCAAATTCACTCCGGGGGTGGCTCCCATGTCCCTCCTGCACAAATGAAGTCTGTATTAAGTACCATAGACCCTTACCTCTGGAAACTTCACTCACCTAACCACCACCAACTGTGGCAGCTTGATATCACACCAGGCTGCTCCTATCTGACCACATGATATCACACCAGGCTTCTCCTAACTGACCACATGATATTACACCAGGCTGCTCCTACCTGACCCATATCACACCAGGCTGCTCTTAACTGACCACATATCAACCAGGCTGCTCCTAACTGACCACATATCACACCAGGCTGCTCCTAACTGACCACATGATATCACACCAGGCTGCTCCTACATTTGTAAGGGCTCTAGGGCCATTAGCCTAATAACCTCCTATGAACCTATTTCACTGCAAAAAGAATGAGACAGCAACTTTAAAATCTAGACACTAAGCATAACAAAAATCCTAAGGCCCACTAACCACCTTTCTTGTGGGTAACCTACAAATGGATGTCTAACCCCTTTGCCCAGTTTTTTTTAATATTTACCTTACTACAGGAATTATCCACCACAAAGTTCAATCATCTCCTTTTAGTCTGTCTACTAAATAACCAACTTCCTACTGTCCCTTTATAACATAGAACTATTTCCTTTGTTTGTCCCATACCAAAATTATTTGTAAGAATAAATATACAACCACAAAAGACAATACACAAATTCCTGCAGTTTAATCATGGACCAGCAAGATGGACTTAGAATCTAAGGCCACAAAACCCTTCCTGCTCTATGCACTACCAGCAGTTATATCTATAATACCACGGAGAAGGGACAAGCATGTGTAGGTATCTGCAGAAAATTCAAAAGTGTCTTTTGAGGGAAGTTGACAACTACCTTCTTTTGGAAGAGCTATGATCAATACTGTTTAGTATAAACACGGCTTACTGGTTCTGTATCAACAAAATGTTCAGTATCCAGAACATTGACATGTTCTCTTCAACTGGCACATTCACAAGAAGATGATGTTCTGGGGCCATTACTTGGTCCTATCCTGTTCTCTCTCTGCTCATCAGTGACAATACCACCACCTCCTGACTCACTGCTGCTATATCCAGACCACATGATATTACACCAGGCTGCTCCTAACTGACCACATGATATCACACCAGGCTGCTCCTACCTGACCACATGATATCACACCAGGCTGCTCCTACCTGACCACATGATATCACACCCGGCTGCTCCTACCTGACCACATATTACACCAGGCTTCTCCTAACTGACCACATGATATTACACCAGGCTGCTCCTACCTGACCACATATCACACCAGGCTGCTCCTACCTGACCACATGATATCACACCAGGCTGCTCCTACCTGACCACATGATATCACACCAGGCTGCTCCTAAATGACCACATATCACACCAGGCTGCTCCTAAATGACCACATGATATCACACCAGGCTGCTCCTACCTGACCACATGATATCACACCAGGCTGCTCCTACCTGACCACATGATATCACACCAGGCTTCTCCTAACTGACCACATGATATTACACCAGGCTGCTCCTACCTGACCACATATCACACCAGGCTGCTCTTAACTGACCACATATCAACCAAGCTGCTCCTAACTGACCACATATCACACCAGGCTGCTCCTAACTGACCACATGATATCACACCAGGCTGCTCCTACCTGACCACATGATATTACACCAGGCTGCTCCTAACTGACCACATATCACACCAGGCTGCTCCTACCTGACCACATGATATCACACCAGGCTGCTCCTACCTGACCACATGATATTACACCAGGCTGCTCCTACCTGACCACATATCACACCAGGCTGCTCCTAAATGACCACATGATATCACACCAGGCTGCTCCTACCTGACCAGATGATAGCACACCAGGCTGCTCCTAACTGACCACATGATATCACACCAGGCTGCTCCTACCTGACCACATGATATTATACCAGGCTGCTCCTAAATGACCACATGATATCACACCAGGCTGCTCCTACCTGACCACATGATATCGCACCAGGCTGCTCCTACCTGACCAGATGATAGCGCACCAGGCTGCTCCTACCTCACCAGATGATAGCGCACCAGGCTGCTCCTACCTGACCAGATGATAGCACACCAGGCTGCTCCTACCTGACCAGATGATAGCACACCAGGCTGCTCCTACCTGACCAGATGATAGCGCACCAGGCTGCTCTTACCTGACCAGATGATAGCGCACCGGGCTGCTCCGTTATAAAAGTTGTGCCATTTTCTGTAGACTGAATACTTTGTGCGAGAACAATATTATCATTCCCTGTAATCCGAGTGCTAAATGACAAAACGGTGTCCTTTTTAGTGTGTATTTTCTTCATGTTATTAACATTAATCATTGTTTTCTTCCAGTTATTCGATGCAAACTTCACCCATTACCTATTTTTTCTTCTACATGCCCTGGGTGCAGAGATTGCTGACTCCTTGTATCATGAATTCCAAAGTTCTAATCAGTAGTACCATGTTTAAAGGGGATTGAATGATATTTAAAGACAGAAGGCACTTCCTTTCTTAAATGTGTTCTATTTGTTCTTTTCTTATTATCTTATTAGCCCAGTCATTAATATATATATATATATATATATATATATAGCAGGTTTTCAACCTGTGCAAATTGCACAAGTGCAATCATCTTCAGTAAGTCTAGATTTACTATTAATAATAGTAAGCAAACCATCCAGCTTTTGACATCAGGAATACAAGATCTCGATGTTAACCAGCACTACATATATATAGATATATATATATATATATATATATATATATATATATATATACATATACACATTATATATATATATATATATATATATATATATATATATATATATATATATATACACACACA
>NC_056746.1:72868749-73108749 GCF_019279795.1 Protopterus annectens
GGTAGGAGGTTAGGAGTAGGAGTCTGTACCGCTATTAGTTTCTGTTCCTGGAGCAGACTGATACTTTTTAAGGTTTGAGGCAGGCCAAGTTGCAGTCACTTTAGGCTGACCAGGTTCGACAGTCACTAGATGGTAGGAGGTTAGGAGTAGGAGTCTGTACCGCTATTAGCAGAGTAGCTCGCCAGGGCAAGAGCTGCAGCAGCCAGGGATGTGGACAGGTAGAAGGTAGTAAAAAGGTAGTAAAAAATGTAACTAATAATGTATGTGTAAGGCGTTTTACATGGCTTTATCTCATTCGGCTATCTTATGAATTAGGAAACGTAACTAATAATGTATGTGTAAGGCATGTTACATGGCTTTAACGCATTCGGCTATCTTATGAGTTTGGAAATGTAACTAATAATGTATGTGTAAGGCATGTTACATGGCTTTAACTCATTCGGCTAGCTTATGAATTAGGAAATGTAACTAATAATGCATGTGTAAGGCATGTTACATTTCTTTAACTCATTCGGCTAGCTTATGAATTAGGAAATGTAACTAATAATGTATGTGTAAGGCATGTTACATGGCTTTAACTCATTCGGCTATCTTATGAATTAGGAAATGCAACTAATAATGTATGTGTAAGGCATGTTACATGGCTTTAAATCCTTCGGCTATCTTATGAATTAGAAAATGTAACTAATAATGTATGTGTACGGCATGTTACATGGCTTTAACTCCTTCGGCTATTGTATGATTAGGAAATGTAACTAATAATGTATGTGTATGGCATGTTACATGGCTTTATCTCATTTGGCTGTCTTATAAATTAGGAAATATAACTAATAATGTATGTGTACGGCATGTTACATGGCTTTAACGCATTTGGCTATCTTATGAATTAGGAAATGTCACTAATAATGTATGTGTAAGGCATGTTACATGGCTTTAACTCATTTGGCTATCTAAATAATAATGTATGTGTAAGGCATGTTACATGGCTTTAACTCATTCGGCTATCTTATGAATTAGGAAATGTAACTAATAATGTATGTGTAAGGCATGTTACTTGGCTTTAACTCATTCGGCTATCTTATGAACTAGGAAATGTAACTAATAATGTAAGGGTAAGGCATGTTACATGGCTTTAACTCATTCGGCTTTCTTATGAATTAGGAAATGTAACTAATAATGTATGTGTAAGGCATGTTACATGGTTTTAACTCATTCGGCTATCAAACTAAGAATGTATGTGTAAGGCATGTTACATTGCTTTAACTCATTCGGCTATCTTATGATTAGGAAATGTAACTAATAATGTATGTGTAAGGCATGTTAGATGGCTTTATCTCATTTGGCTATCTTATGAATTAGGAAATATATCTAATAATGTATGTGTAAGGCATGTTACATAGCTTTAACGCATTCGGCTATCTTATGAATTAGGAAATGTATCTAATAATGTATGTGTAAGGCATGTTACATGGCTTGAACTCATTCTGCTATCTTATGAATTAGGAAATGTAACTAATAATGTAAGTTTAAGGCATATTATATGGGTTTAACTCATTCGGCTATCTTATGAATTAGGAAATGTAACTAATAATGTATGTAAAAGGCATGTTACATGGCTTTAACTTATTCGGCTATCTTATGAATTAGGAAATTTAACTAATAATGTATGTGTAAGGCATGTTACATTTCTTTAACTCATTCGGCTATCTTATGAATTAGGAAATGTAACTAATAATGTATGTGTAAGGTGTGTTACATGGCTTTATCTCATTCGGCTATCTTATGAATTAGGAAACGTAACTAATAATGTATGTGTAAGGCATGTTACATGGCTTTAATGCATTTGGCTATCTTATGAATTAGGAAATGTAACTAATAATGTATGTGGAAGGCATGTTACATGGCTTTAACTCATTCGGCTATCTTATGAATAAGGAAATGTAACTAATAATATATGTGTAAGGCATGTTACATTGCTTTAACTCACTCAGCTATCTTATGAATTAAGAAATGTAACTAATAATGTATGTGTAAGGCATGTTACATGGCTTTAACTCATTCGGCTATCTTATGATTAGGAAATGTAACTAATAATGTATGTGTAAGGCATGTTAGATGGCTTTGTCTCATTTGGCTATGTTATGAATTAGGAAATGTATCTAATAATGTATGTGTTAGGCATATTACATGGCTTTAACTCATTCGGCTATCTTATGAATTAGAAAATGTAACTAATAATGTATGTGTAAGGCGTGTTACATGGCTTTAACGTATTCGGCTATCTTATGAATTAGGAAATAACTAATAATGTATGTGTAAGGCATGTTACTTGGCTTTAACTCATTCGGCTATCTTATGAATTAGGAAATGTAACTAATAATGTATGGGTAAGGCATGTTACATGGCTTTAACTCATTCGGCTATCTAACTAATAATGTATGTGTAAGGCATGTTACATGGCTTTAACACATTTGGCTATCTTATGAGTTAGGAAATGTAACTAATAATGTATGTGTAAGGCATTATTTATTTATTTATTTATTTATTTAACATTTGTTGACCGGGAAAGTCTGATTAGGTTCCACAGATCCTGTTTTCAGCGGAGGCCCGGGGAGAAATGCTCCAGAAGCATGTCTTTAGAATGTTGGAGGAAACCGGAGTACCCGGAGGAAACCCACGCGAACGCAGGGAGAACATGCAAACTCCACACAGAAGGCACCCCAGCCGAGAATCGAACCAGAGAACCTCTTGCTGTGAGGGGACAGCATTAACCGCTGCACCACTGTGCCGCCCATGTTACATGGCTTTAACTCATTCAGCTAGCTTATAAATTAGGAAATGTAAATAATAATGTATGTGTAAGGCATGTTAAATGGCTTTAACTCATTTGGCTAGCTTATGAATTAGGAAATGTAACAAATAATGTATGTGTAAGGCATGTTACATGGCTTTAACTCATTCGGCTATCTTATGAATTAGGAAATGCAACTAATAATGCATGTGTAAGTTAGGTTAGATGGCGTTATCTCATTTGGCTATGTTATGAATTAGGAAATGTATCTAATAATGTATGTGTAAGGCATGTTACATGGCTTTAATGCATTCAGCTATCTTACGAATTAGGAAATGTATCTAATAATGTATGTGTAAGGCATGTTACATGGCTTTAACTCATTCTGCTATCTTATGAATTAGGAAATGTAACTAATAATGTCTGTGTAAGGCATATTACATGGGTTTAACTCATTCGGCTATCTTATGAATTAGTTAATGTAACTAATAATGTATGTGTAAGGCATGTTACATGGCTTTAACTCATTCGGCTATCTTATAAATTAGGAAATTTAACTAATAATGTATGTGTAAGGCATATTATATGGCATTAACTCTTTCGGCTATCTTATGAATTAGAAAATGTAACTAATAATGTATGTGTAAGGTGTGTTACATGGCTTTATCTCATTCGGCGATCTTATGAATTTGGAAACGTAACTAATAATGTATGTGTAAGGCATGTTACATGGCTTTAACTCATTTGGCTAGCTTATGAATTAGGAAATGTAACTAATAATGTATGTGTAAGGCATGTTACGTGGCTTTAACTCATTTGGCTACCTTATGAATTAGGAAATGTAACTAATAATGTATGTGTAAGGCATGTTACATGGCTTTAACTCATTCGGCTATCTTATGAATTAGGAAATGCAACTAAGAATGCATGTGTAAGGCATGTTACATGGCTTTAACTCCTTCGGCTATCGTATGATTAGGAAATGTAACTAATAATGTATGTGTAAGGCATGTTACATGGCTTTATCTCATTCGGCTGTCTTATGAATTAGGAAATGTAACTAATAATGTATGTGTAAGGCATGTTACATGGCTTTAACGCATTCGGCTATCTTATGAGTTAGGAAATGTAACTAATAATGTATGTGTAAGGCATGTTACATGGCTTTAACTCATTCGGCTATCTTATGAATTAGGAAATGTAACTAATAATGTATGTTTAAGGAATGTTACATGGCTTTAACTCATTCGGCTATCTTACGAATTAGGAAATGCAACTAATAATGTATGTGTAAGGCATGTTACATGGCTTTAACTCATTCGGCTATCTTAGGAATTAGGAAATGTAACTAATAATGTATGTGTAAGGCATGTTACATTGCTTTAACTCATTCGGCTATCAAACTAAGAATGCATGTGTAAGGCATGTTACATCGCTTTAACTCATTCGGCTCTCTTATGATTAGGAAATGTAACTAATAATGTATGTGTAAGGCATGTTAGATGGCTTTAATGCATTCGGCAATCTTATGAATTAGGAAATGTATCTAATAATGTATGTGTAAGGCATGTTACATGGCTTTAACTCATTCTGCTATCTTATGAATTAGGAAATGTAACTAATAATGTATGTGTAAGGCATATTACATGGGTTTAACTCATTCGGCTATCTTATGAATTAGGAAATGTAACTAATAATGTATGTGTAAGGCATGTTACATGGGTTTAACTCATTCGGCTATCTTATGAATTAGGAAATTTAACTAATAATGTATGTGTATGGCATATTACATGGCTTTAACTCATTCGGCTATCTTATGAATTAAAAAATGTAACTAATAATGTATGTGTAAGGCGTGTTACATGGCTTTATCTCATTCGGCTATCTTATGAGTTATGAAATGTAACTAATAATGTATGTGTAAGGCATGTTACATAGCTTTAACTCATTCGGCTAGCTTATGAATTAGGAAATGTAACTAATAATGTATGTGTAAGGTATGTTACATGGCTTTAACTCATTCGGCTAGCTTATGAATTAGGAAATGTAACTAATAATGTATGTGTAAGGCATGTTACATGGCTTTAACTCATTCGGCTATCTTTTGAATTAGGAAATGCAACTAATAATGCATGTGTAAGGCATGTTAGATGGCTTTATCTCATTTGGCTATGTTATGATTTAGAAAATGTATCTAATAATGTATGTGTAAGGCATGTTACATGGCTTTAATGCATTCGGCTATCTTATGAATTAGGAAATGTATCTTATAATGTATGTGTAAGGCATGTTACATGGCTTTAACTCATTCTGCTATCTTATGAATTAGGAAATTTAACTAATAATGTATGTGTAAGGCATATTACATGGGTTTAACTCATTCGGCTATCTTATGAATTAGGAAATGCAACTAATAATGTACGTGTGAGGCATGTTACATGGCTTTAACTCATTCGGCTATGTTATGAATTAGGAAATGTAACTAACAATATATGTGTAAGGCATGTTACATGGCTTTATCTCATTCAGCTATCTTATGAATTAAGAAATGTAACTAATAATGTATGTGTAAGGCATGTTACATGGCTTTAACTCATTCGGCTATCTTATGATTAGGAAATGTAACTAATAATGTATGTGTAAGACATGTTAGTCGGCTTTATCTCATTTGGCTATGTTATGAATTAGGAAATGTATCTAATAATGTATGTGTAAGGCATGTTACATGGCTTTAATGCGTTCGGCTATCTTATGAATTAGGAAATGTATCTAATAATGTATGTGTAAGGCATGTTACATGGCTTTAACTCATTCTTCTATCTTATGAATTAGGAAATGTAACTAATAATGTATGTGTAAGGCATATTACATGGCTTTAACTCATTCGGCTATCTTATGAAATAGAAAATGTAACTAATAATGTATGTGTAAGGCGTGTTACATGGCTTTATCTCATTTGGCTATCTTATGAATTAGGAAACGTAACTAATAATGTATGTGTAAGGCATGTTACATGGCTTTAACACATTTGGCTATCTTATGAGTTAGGAAATGTAACTAATAATGTATGTGTAAGGCATTATTTATTTATTTATTTATTTAACATTTGTTGACCGGGAAAGTCTGATTAGGTTCCACAGATCCTGTTTTCAGCGGAGGCCCGGGGAGAAATGCTCCAGAAGCATGTCTTTAGAATGTTGGAGGAAACCGGAGTACCCGGAGGAAACCCACGCGAACGCAGGGAGAACATGCAAACTCCACACAGAAGGCACCCCAGCCGAGAATCGAACCAGAGAACCTCTTGCTGTGAGGGGACAGCATTAACCGCTGCACCACTGTGCCGCCCATGTTACATGGCTTTAACTCATTCGGCTAGCTTATGAATTAGGAAATGTAACTAATAATGTATGTGTAAGGCATGTTACATGGCTTTAACTCATTTGGCTAGCTTATGAATTAGGAAATGTAACAAATAATGTATGTGTAAGGCATGTTACATGGCTTTAACTCATTCGGCTATCTTATGAATTAGGAAATGCAACTAATAATGCATGTGTAAGGCAGGTTAGATGGCTTTATCTCATTTGGCTATGTTATGAATTAGGAAATGTATCTAATAATGTATGTGTAAGGCATGTTACATGGCTTTAATGCATTCAGCTATCTTATGAATTAGGAAATGTATCTAATAATGTATGTGTAAGGCATGTTACATGGCTTTAACTCATTCTGCTATCTTATGAATTAGGAAATGTAACTAATAATGTCTGTGTAAGGCATATTACATGGGTTTAACTCATTCGGCTATCTTATGAATTAGGAAATGTAACTAATAATGTATGTGTAAGGCATGTTACATGGCTTTAACTCATTCGGCTATCTTATAAATTAGGAAATTTAACTAATAATGTATGTGTAAGGCATATTATATGGCATTAACTCTTTCGGCTATCTTATGAATTAGAAAATGTAACTAATAATGTATGTGTAAGGTGTGTTACATGGCTTTATCTCATTCGGCTATCTTATGAATTAGGAAACGTAACTAATAATGTATGTGTAAGGCATGTTACATGGCTTTAACTCATTTGGCTAGCTTATGAATTAGGAAATGTAACTAATAATGTATCTGTAAGGCATGTTACATGGCTTTAACTCATTTGGCTAGCTTATGAATTAGGAAATGTAACTAATAATGTATGTGTAAGGCATGTTACATGGCTTTAACTCATTCGGCTATCTTATGAATTAGGAAATGCAACTAATAATGCATGTGTAAGGCATGTTACATGGCTTTAACTCCTTCGGCTATCTTATGAATTAGGAAATGTAACTAATAATGTATGTGTAAGGCATGTTACATTTCTTTAACTCATTCGGCTATCTTATGAATTAGGAAATGTAACTAATAATGTATGTGTAAGGGATGTTACATGGCTTTAACTCCTTCGGCTATCGTATGATTAGGAAATGTAACTAATAATGTATGTGTAAGGCATGTTACATGGCTTTATCTCATTCGGCTGTCTTATGAATTAGGAAATGTAACTAATAATGTATGTGTAAGGCATGTTACATGGCTTTAACGCATTCGGCTATCTTATGAGTTAGGAAATGTAACTAATAATGTATGTGTAAGGCATGTTACATGGCTTTAACTCATTCGGCTATCTTATGAATTAGGAAATGTAACTAATAATGTATGTTTAAGGAATGTTACATGGCTTTAACTCATTCGGCTATCTTACGAATTAGGAAATGCAACTAATAATGTATGTGTAAGGCATGTTACATGGCTTTAACTCATTCGGCTATCTTAGGAATTAGGAAATGTAACTAATAATGTATGTGTAAGGCATGTTACATTGCTTTAACTCATTCGGCTATCAAACTAAGAATGCATGTGTAAGGCATGTTACATCGCTTTAACTCATTCGGCTCTCTTATGATTAGGAAATGTAACTAATAATGTATGTGTAAGGCATGTTAGATGGCTTTAATGCATTCGGCAATCTTATGAATTAGGAAATGTATCTAATAATGTATGTGTAAGGCATGTTACATGGCTTTAACTCATTCTGCTATCTTATGAATTAGGAAATGTAACTAATAATGTATGTGTAAGGCATATTACATGGGTTTAACTCATTCGGCTATCTTATGAATTAGGAAATGTAACTAATAATGTATGTGTAAGGCATGTTACATGGGTTTAACTCATTCGGCTATCTTACGAATTAGGAAATTTAACTAATAATGTATGTGTATGGCATATTACATGGCTTTAACTCATTTGGCTATCTTATGAATTAAAAAATGTAACTAATAATGTATGTGTAAGGCGTGTTACATGGCTTTATCTCATTCGGCTATCTTATGAATTATGAAACGTAACTAATAATGTATGTGTAAGGCATGTTACATGGCTTTAACGCATTCGGCTGTCTTATGAGTTATGAAATGTAACTAATAATGTAGGTGTAAGGCATGTTACATGGCTTTAACTCATTCGGCTAGCTTATGAATTAGGAAATGTAACTAATAATGTATGTGTAAGGTATGTTACATGGCTTTAACTCATTCGGCTAGCTTATGAATTAGGAAATGTAACTAATAATGTATGTGTAAGGCATGTTACATGGCTTTAACTCATTCGGCTATCTTTTGAATTAGGAAATGCAACTAATAATGCATGTGTAAGGCATGTTAGATGGCTTTATCTCATTTGGCTATGTTATGATTTAGAAAATGTATCTAATAATGTATGTGTAAGGCATGTTACATGGCTTTAATGCATTCGGCTATCTTATGAATTAGAAAATGTAACTAATAATGTATGTGTAAGGCGTTTTACATGGCTTTATCTCAGTCGGCTATCTTATGAATTAGGAAACGTAACTAATAATGTATGTGTAAGGCATGTTACTTGGCTTTAACGCATTCGGCTATCTTATGAGTTTTGAAATGTAACTAATAATGTATGTGTAAGGCATGTTACATGGCTTTATCTCATTCGGCTAGCTTATGAATTAGGAAATGTAACTAATAATGTATGTAAGGCATGTTACATTTCTTTAACTCATTCGGCTAGCTTATGAATTAGGAAATGTAACTAATAATGTATGTGTAAGGCATGTCACATGGCTTTAACTCATTCGGCTATCTTATGAATTAGGAAATGCAACTAATAATGTATGTGTAAGGCATGTTACATGGCTTTAAATCCTTCGCTATCTAATGAATTAGGAAATGTAACTAATAATGTATGTGTACGGCATGTTACATGGCTTTAACTCCTTCGGCTATCGTATGATTAGGAAATGTAACTAATAATGTATGTGTATGGCATGTTACATGGCTTTATCTCATTTGGCTGTCTTATAAATTAGGAAATGTAACTAATAATGTATGTGTACGGCATGTTACATGGCTTTAACGATTTGGCTATCTTATGAATTAGGAAATGTCACTAATAATGTATGTGTAAGGCATGTTACATGGCTTTAACTCATTTGGCTATCTAAATAATAATGTATGTGTAAGGCATGTTACATGGCTTTAACTCATTCGGCTATCTTATGAATTAGGAAATGTAACTAATAATGTATGTGTAAGGCATGTTACTTGGCTTTAACTCATTCGGCTATCTTATAAATTAGGAAATGTAACTAATAATGCAAGGGTAAGGCATGTTACATGGCTTTAACTCATTCGGCTATCTTATGAATTAGGAAATGTAACTAATAGTGTATGTGTAAGGCATGTTAGATGGCTTTATCTCATTTGGCTATCTTATGAATTAGGAAATATATCTAATAATGTATGTGTAAGGCATGTTACATGGCTTTAACGCATTCGGCTATCTTATGAATTAGGAAATGTATCTAATAATGTATGTGTAAGGCATGTTACATGGCTTTAACTCATTCTACTATCTTATGAATTAGGAAATGTAACTAATAATGTATGTTTAAGGCATATTATATGGGTTTAACTCATTCGGCTATCTTATGAATTAGGAAATGTAACTAATAATGTATGTGAAAGGCATGTTACATGGCTTTAACTTATTCGGCTATCTTATGAATTAGGAAATTTATCTAAAAATGTATGTGTAAGGCATGTTACATTTCTTTAACTCATTCGGCTATCTTATGAATTAGGAAATGTAACTAATAATGTATGTGTAAGGCGTGTTACATGGCTTTATCTCATTCGGCTATCTTATGAATTAGGAAACGTAACTAATAATGTATGTGTAAGGCATGTTACATGGCTTTAATGCATTCGGCTATCTTATGAATTAGGAAATGTAACTAATAATGTATGTGTAAGGCATGTTACATGGCTTTAACTCATTCGGCTATCTTATGAATAAGGAAATGTAAGTAATAATATATGTGTAAGGCATGTTACATTGCTTTAACTCATTCAGCTATCTTATGAATTAAGAAATGTAACTAATAATGTATGTGTAAGGCATGTTACATGGCTTTAACTCATTCAGCTATCTTATGATTAGGAAATGTAACTAATAATGTATGTGTAAGGCATGTTAGATGGCTTTATCTCATTTGGCTATGTTATGAATTAGGAAATGTATCTAATAATGTATGTGTAAGGCATATTACATGGCTTTAACTCATTCGGCTATCTTATGAATTAGAAAATGTAACTAATAATGTATGTGTAAGGCATGTTACATGGCTTTAACGCATTCGGCTATCTTTTGAATTAGGAAATGCAACTAATAATGCATGTGTAAGGCATGTTAGATGGCTTTATCTCATTTGGCTATGTTATGATTTAGAAAATGTATCTAATAATGTATGTCTAAGGCATGTTACATGGCTTTAATGCATTCGGCTATCTTATGAATTAGAAAATGTAACTAATAATGTATGTGTAAGGCGTTTTACATGGCTTTATCTCATTCGGCTATCTTATGAATTAGGAAACGTAACTAATAATGTATGTGTAAGGCATGTTACTTGGCTTTAACGCATTCGGCTATCTTATGAGTTTTGAAATGTAACTAATAATGTATGTGTAAGGCCTGTTACATGGCTTTATCTCATTCGGCTAGCTTATGAATTAGGAAATGTAACTAATAATGTATGTGTAAGGCATGTTACATTTCTTTAACTCATTCGGCTAGCTTATGAATTAGGAAATGTAACTAATAATGTATGTGTAAGGCATGTTACATGGCTTTAACTCATTCGGCTATCTTATGAATTAGGAAATGCAACTAATAATGTATGTGTAAGGCATGTTACATGGCTTTAAATCCTTCGGCTATCTTATGAATTAGGAAATGTAACTAATAATGTATGTGTACGGCATGTTACATGGCTTTAACTCCTTCGGCTATCGTATGATTAGGAAATGTAACTAATAATGTATGTGTATGGCATGTTACATGGCTTTATCTCATTTGGCTGTCTTATAAATTAGGAAATGTAACTAATAATGTATGTGTACGGCATGTTACATGGCTTTAACGCATTTGGCTATGTTATGAATTAGGAAATGTCACTAATAATGTATGTGTAAGGCATGTTACATGGCTTTAACTCATTTGGCTATCTAAATAATAATGTATGTGTAAGGCATGTTACATGGCTTTAACTCATTCGGCTATCTTATGAATTAGGAAATGTAACTAATAATGTATGTGTAAGGCATGTTACTTGGCTTTAACTCATTCGGCTATCTTATGAATTAGGAAATGTAACTAATAGTGTATGTGTAAGGCATGTTAGATGGCTTTATCTCATTTGGCTATCTTATGAATTAGGAAATATATCTAATAATGTATGTGAAAGGCATGTTACATGGCTTTAACTTATTCGGCTATCTTATGAATTAGGAAATTTATCTAAAAATGTATGTGTAAGGCATGTTACATTTCTTTAACTCATTCGGCTATCTTATGAATTAGGAAATGTAACTAATAATGTATGTGTAAGGCGTGTCACATGGCTTTATCTCATTCGGCTATCTTATGAATTAGGAAACGTAACTAATAATGTATGTGTAAGGCATGTTACATGGCTTTAATGCATTCGGCTATCTTATGAATTAGGAAATGTAACTAATAATGTATGTGTAAGGCATGTTACATGGCTTTAACTCATTCGGCTATCTTATGAATAAGGAAATGTAACTAATAATATATGTGTAAGGCATGTTACATGGCTTTAACTCATTCAGCTATCTTATGATTAGGAAATGTAACTAATAATGTATGTGTAAGTGTTAGAAAAATCTACATGCTGCCTAGAAAAATATATTTACAATGTGTGCTGCTTAGGAAGATGTGTATTTAATCATTCAAACATATATAAGTTGTGTGATCAAATATATAGAGAAATGTGTGCTTTAGTTAGGAATAAATGTACTTAAAATAAAGAATAAAGGTTAGGTAATGCATTTAATTCTGTCTTACTAGAATAATAGTAGAAATAAACCTGCATATTATTGCTTGAAGCACAAGCTGCAGTGTAATCAGAAATTTGACCTTGGCAGCTTGCAGATGCAGTCTGGCTCATGTCTTTCAAGTAAAGATTATTTTGCAAAGTTAGAAAATAATAAATCTGTTCGCATGTGTGTCCTCTTTCCTGCCTCCACCAGGAGAGTAGCCTTGTGCACTATCTCTGATAGTGCAGCTGGGAACAAGAAAGACAAAGGGAGGCTTTAAGGAAGACATACATCTATTGTATTTGAACTAATCAGAGAACCTTGAATTGGCTACATCCTCAGGAGGTCATCGTGACTGACCAGCTGCTTGCAAGGCTGCAACATTCTCATGGGAAAAGGACTTTTTGAAAAACACAAATTCAGCACTTTTTATGAATTACTATGATGTAAAGACCCTGTCACTGACCACACCAGTGAGGTGGGCAAAACTGATAATGAAATGTATATAACCAATGTGTTTTGGTCAATAAAGCAGTCAAAATTCTATACAAACTTTGTGTATGGTTTTTTGCCTCCTAATGTACATTAGAGCTTTAAGATACTCAAGCTCTCCTGCATTATTGTTTGTTATTAATTGACATTGTGTTTGAATAACTCAATGATTTTTACAGTCTGACTCTAACGAATTTATTTAACATCTTGGTCCTTCGGACCGGAATTCCCTTGGTAAGCTACAGGTCAGAATATATAGGTGGTATTGAAGTCTGCAGAAGAAGGAAAGACCTCCGACTGAATTGTCGTACCCAAAGAGGCTGTCCACTTCTCTGATCTGTGGCCGAAAAGCGGAAAACTGGGTCCTAAACAGCCTATCAAACATAAGCAGGAGGCTCGGGTAAGCAGAATTCCTCTCTTTGTTTTGTTTTAGATCGGGACCAGGTTACACTGTGCTATTGCTAAGGTTTGTGATAGCAGGGAGAGAGGTAGTCAAGTATTGTATCTTGAGTCATAGATCAGGAAATAAAGCAAAACAAAGTAAACAGTCATTCTAGACACTACTGTGAATACGGCGAATAGAGATACCACGTGGTACAAGAGAAAGGGTTACGTAACAGTTCTGTTGTTTTTTCTCTCTCTCTCTCTCTCTCTTCTTTTTTCTCTTTCAGAGACATGGGAAATGAATGCACTAAAGGGGCACGTGACCCGCGCCTAACAGAAGATGCAAAATATATGCAATTACAGAGAGCAGATAATGTGAGATATTTTGCAACATGGGTTAACAAGTATGACTTTGATGGTAAATTGGATAAAATGTCATTAGTAAAACTTTTGAGACAGTTAAAATCTGACGCAGAAGGTCAGGCAAAAAAACAACGACAGTTGGGTGTTCCTCAAGCACATAGGTGGATTGAGGAAGCGAACCGAAGGAACAGAAAAATAAAAATGCAAAGGCATTATTTTTAGACAAAGAGGATAATAATGTAATAGTAGCATCGGTCCCTCCCTACCACGTCCACCGATGCCTTACTCAGACAATGAAGGCGGAGGGCGGGCTGACCCCCCCCCACGTTACCCAGAGACAACAGGGATATTAAGACAACCATTTGTAAGAGAACCTATCGGGACTAGATCCCGAACACGTCAAACACTTGTAGATGTTCAACCAAGCGGAATTTATTAGATGAGGGTGAGGAAATCTGTCCATTAATAGAAGTACCAAACCCGCAGGCAGGACAGGAGGGCCAGGCCTCAACTCTCTTAGTGTATAGACCATGGACACCGGAAGACATCCGAAAAGCTACAGAAGGAATTCCCCATCCAAAATTAACTTTGAGAAATTTCTACAGGATTTACAGGGTATGAGATTGAGTTACCACTTAAATGGGGAAGAGGTAGAAAGAGTAGTTAGACAAATTTTAGGTCCAGACTGGCACATGATTTGTGGCACCTGGAATGCCCGTGGCACAACACAGGCCACTCCCACATAGTGACGCAGAACTAGATACTAGATTGAAGGGTCTTACAGACCGCATTACTGAAAAATGGAAACCTAGGGCAGACTGGACTTGCATTAACCAGTGTGTACAACGAGATAATGAAACTGTGGATGTATACTATGGTAGATTATTAGAATGTTTTAATAACCATAGTGGCATGCCTGTTCCTGAAAATCAAAAGAATGATAGTTCATATGAACAACAATTGAAGAATGCATTTTGAAAGGTTGTATTGCCCTATCAATAGCTTCATCACGAAGCACATGATAGATCACCGAACAAGTAGGCTTCAAGCCTTGTTAGAGTATGCTAGACATGCCGAAAAACATTTTAACAGTAAAAAGAAAAAGAAAACGCAGGTCTTCACAGCTGAAGACGGTCGGAAGTTTTGTAGTACAAGCAGCCAAAAGGGTAAGCAAAATATTCAGGGTAACAAACGCTCTGACAAAAACTCAGAAATTTATGAGAGCAGAAAGAAAAAAGGTGAATGCTTCAATTGCGGTAAGAAGGGACATTTGGCAAGGGATTGCAGGAGCAAGGCACCTGCGGAAAAAAAGGATAAGGAAGATGAGGATTGACTATATGACAGTTATGCTGCTCAGCAGTTATCAGAAGAGACTAATGAGCAGGGGATGATGTAAATACCTTAGAAGAAGCAGATGACATGCAACTGGATGTAGAAGTTGGGGAAAGTGAAGTTTTAGATCTGGCACTACTGAGCTTAGAGCTCTATTTAGCAGACACGAAACCGGAAGTTACACTTCTGGTAGAAGGAGAGAAATCAAATTTTTGTGTGATTCAGGAGCATCACGAACTTTGATACATCCTTCAAAGTTACCGGAACATTCTGAGTCACCTGATTACATATTAGTGAAAGCAGCAAACGGACAGTTGTACAGGGAACCACTTTCCCATGATATAGCAATAACTGATCCAGTCTCGGCATGACCCAAAGAAGTAAAATGGTACTTTCTGCCAAATGCCCCATGAACCTATTAGGAAGAGATCTTATGCAACTTTTTGGCATAGCAGTAGTCCCTACCATGAACGGTATGGAGGCACAGAGACAAACTGACACCTTTGTAGTACGGTCGGAGGGGGAGGCTTATTATTGGTACAGCCAGGATCTGGTTACAACCGGACCAGGGGCAGTGACCGAGGAACTGATGAATGTAGCCACCAGCAAGGTGCCTCCCCTCGATACTGACCAGCAACATTTATTACATTGTACCCTATATTATTGTAGCACACCAGGACCTGATAAAGAATACAACAAAAGTTGTTCAGGAATCCTGCAAATAGACTGATATTACGGACCCTATACTGGGACACTGAGGGCAACAGTGTGGTGAGTTGTTCGTTACCTCAGGAGTTTTTGGAATTGTACAAATCCAATAAACTACCACACGTTAGCCTAACCAAAACAAGAATGTTAGGTGGGTAGACTTGGGTGACAAAGTGACAGGATGGGAGAGACTAACTGACTCAGAATTATCGGACTTAGGAGTACAGAAACAGAAACTGAATTGGTTAGCAAGCCCAGCTGTACACTTACAACAGAGTGAAGACAGCTGAATGGCGTTCTTGATAGAAGAAGAAGAAAAAGCTTTGAGTGAAATACCAAATGTTCTTTGGTCAACAGGAAAATCAGATGTAGGACTTATTCGTACAGCAGGGCCAGTAGTTATTACACCAAAATCAGCCTTTAGACCAAGAAAAGACAATACCCTTTGAGCAAGGATGCAGAACAGGGAATCAAACCTATTATAATGGCATTACTCAAGGAAGGGATACTGGTGGAATCTTTAGATTCACCATGTAATACTCCTCTATTTCCTGTAAAAAAAGCAAACGGGGAATGGCGGATGGTACAAGATTTACAAGCTGTAAATGATGCGGTAATACCAAGAGCACCTACGGTGCCAGACCCACATACCTTATTAAATGATTTGAAGCCGCAACAGAAATATTTCACCGTGGTAGATATTAGCAATGCATTTTTCTCAATACCTATCCACCCTGACAGCCAGCATTGGTTTGCATTTACATTTCAGGGCAAAAGGTATCATTACACCGACTACCACAGGGATATAGTGAAAGTCCAACGATATTCGCACAAGAGATGGCTAGCAACCTGGCAGGGTTTTCTCCACCAGGGGCAGCCAAGTACTACTTTATGTAGATGACATCTTGCTTGCAGCCCCTACCCAGCAACAGTGTAGGGAAGACACAATAGCATTATTGAAATTCTTAGCTGAGCAAGGGCATAAAGTGAATAAACATAAATTGCAACTTTGGAAAGAACAGGTTAAATACCTGGGATATGTGATATCCAAAGAAGGCAGAACATTAGATGAAGAACGAAAAACAGCTATTTTACAAGCACCCAGACCAACTACCAAGAAGGAAATGATGTCCTTCTTGGGAGCGACGAATTTTTGTCGAAGTTGGATACCAATTATGCTTTAGAAACGGCTCCATTGGCTGATTTAATATTTAAAACACCAATGGCAGCACAAGAAACACTACACTGGACTCCGGAAGCAGAGGCAGCCTTTTGCAGACTAAAAAAACTGATAGTTTCATCATTAGTTTTAGGGCTTCAATTACCATAAGAGATTTTTCCAAACTGTAGATTGTAGGCGGATATATGACGTCAGTACTGACGCAACAACATGGCGGCAAGCAACGCCCCATAGCTTACTATTCATCACAGTTAGATCCGTGGCACGATCATTACCACCCTGCGTGCAAGCAGTAGTCGCAGCAGCTATGGCAGTGCAAGCTTCAGCCTCAGTGGTGTTGTTTCATCCTCTCACGTTGAGAGTACCTCATGCAGTTGCGATAATTTTACTGCAGGAAAAATAGCATTTTATCCCCTGCCAGACATCTTTCTTGCATGACCATACTATTGAGTCAACCCCATATGACAATTGAAGCGTTGTACAACATTAAATCCGTCGACATTACTTCCAATTCCTGTGGATGGCATACCACACAGCTGCCTACAGGAAATGGAACAAATAACCACACCCAGACAAGATCTTACTGATGCACCTTTAGCTGACGCAGAGGTGACATTTTTGTGGATGGGTCCTGTAGACGAGGTCCTACAGGGAAGAACCTAGTGGGCTATGCAGTAGTGACTGATGGCGAAATCATAGAAGCACAACCCCTGCAACATAACCTGTCAGCTCAAGCAGCAGAATTGATAGCTTTGACGTGCTTGCACTCTAGCGAAGGCAAATGTGTTAACATATATACTGACAGTCAGTACGCTTTCTCTACAGTGCATGTCTTTGCACAACAATGGAAAAACAGGGAATGATAACATCTACTGGCAAGCCGATTAATCATGCGCAATTAATTCTGAACCTGTTAGATTCTATTCAGTTACCCACTAGAATAGCTATCTGTAAATGTGCAGCCCATACAAAACAACAAGACAGAATTTCAAAAGGGAATGCTCGGGCTGATGCAGCTGCGAAGCAAGCTGCCTCAGACCCAGAAACTGTGCTTTTAAATGAAGAACTACAACCTTCTGAGACTCTAGATTTAGAAATGTTAAAAACAATGCAGACATTAGCTACAAAAGCAGAAAAGCAAAAGTGGATAAAACGAGGAGCAATCCTTGAAGAGGGACTGTACATCTCCAAAGAGAAAAGCCCATATTGCCATCTAATTTATTTAGATATGCAGCTTTGTTGAGTCATGGGCAGAGCCATGTCTCAACAGGGGGGATGGTACAGTTAGTTAACAAAACATTCCAAACATATGGATTTACGAATTATACACAAAAATTTTGTGCAACATGTCATATTTGTAGCAAACATCATGCACAGGAGCATTTAAACCAAAGCGAGGAGTTTTCCAACACCACCCTATCCGTTCCATACTATTTGTATGGATTTCATAGAACTGAACAAATGTGAAGGGAAAAATACTGTTTAGTAATCATAGATATGTTTTCAAAATGGGTAGAAGCTTTTCCAACTAGAAATCCGGATGCAGCAACAGTGGCAAAGGCCCTAGTGAAAGAAATCATTCCTAGATTTGGCATACCGGAAAGAATTTATAGTGACAATGGGACACATTTTGTTAACCAGACGATACAGCAGCTTGGGAGATTTTTGGGATTTCTTTGAAAAACCATTGTGCTTATCACCCTCAGTCAGCAGGACTGGTGGAGAGGTACAATGGAATCTTGAAAAACAAGTTGAGAAAATTAATGAGTGAGACTCAAAAGACTTGGATTTGCTGTCTGCCTTTAGCACTGCTGAGCATGAGAACTGTTCCAAATGTAAAGGGCTTGACCCCTTTGAAATAGTGTTTGGAAGGGCATATTGTGTGCCACAATGGAAGGCCCTCATGCCTGCAGAGCTGGAGGCCGATGGCTCATTAGCTAGTTATATGAAAAGTTATTAACAAATAAGACTGTTTTGCAGTTGAACTCTTTTCAGATAAACAAGAAACAAAACCAGAAGCCGCTGACCCGGGGTCCTGGATTTGGCTGAAAATCATAAAGAGAAAGAACTGGGCGAGTCCAAGGTGGGAAGGTCCGTACCAGGTACTGTTGGCAACACCCACTGCAGTGAAAATTGCTGAGAGATCATCTTGGGTTCATTTAACCCACTGTAAACCTGTTAAGAAATTCAGTTTGGACATACCACAGGAACAGGATGGCCAGAGGCAGAATGAATAAAAATGTGAAACAACCCCAGAGACACTGGTTCACTGGCCTACTGATCATACACTTAATAACTATGTTTGTAGTAACCTTTTGTTGTTATGGTTTTTCTTGCATATAACTGCAGAAGTGAAATTAATAAAACGTGATGAAGGACTGGCTACGGACTGGCACCCAAACTTTAACACATACCTGGCTATGAAACGAGTTTATGTAGAGACTATGAACGTTTCAAATTGCTGGGTCTGTACTGCAATACCCACAGCATATGGAGGACTTTTGATGTCTGCTGTCCCCTTGGGAATAAATGCAACTTGGGAAAACCTGTTATTTGACACAGGCACTGTGAGATCACAAGACAAAGTGGCATTACATTTGCCTGTTACTCAGAAAGGAATTGTTTGTTTTGTTAAAATGATACACTCCAGGTTGGTTGGAGTAACTGTAACATAACTGTGTCTTACAAATGTTATATAAAACCTATAGACCAAGGTACTAGTTGCAGCACGAATTATGATTCATATTTAAGCTTGATGAAAACAACATTGAGAAATGTGCAAAAATCTCCTGAAATATATAGACAATTCTCTGTTATAGATAAAAAAATGTTTCATTCAGGGTTAACCCGCATCAGTACAAAAGTAGAAAACTGTTATTTTGTTTGTGGGAAAAAGGCCTATAAATGGTTACCTGAGAATTGGTCCGCAGTTGTTTTTGGGTTATCTGGTTCCAGCCATAAGACATACTGCAGAATTGCCCTGGGTAAAATCGTAATGTAAGAGATGTAGCTCACCGAGCTGAAAATACAGTCAGAAAACCTACTAATCCAGTGGGTAAGATTGAAGCAAGCTGGAAGGATCATTCGTCTGTGAAGGACAAAGAAAAATTGACCCATATGGACTTGAGTGACAGTGTTATATCCTGGGCTGGAATATTCCCAACCTATGGAGCAGTCAAATCGATTTGGGAATTGAGAAAATTGTCAAAACTTCTCAAGTAATGAGCAATGCGACTTTTTCCACTCTTGAACTTGTGACTGATGAGATGAATGCAATGAGAACAGTTGTATTACAGAACCGAATGGCTCTCGACTTCACCCTAGCGAGAGGTGGTACGTCTTGGCGCTTATCAAAGAAGAATGCTGTGCGTACATTCCAGACAACCAGCATGAAATTAATGATCACCTGGAGGTAATACAGCAGGTGTCAGCAATGGCAGAACCAGGCCCAAACCCACTGGAACTTTTTCCAGAATCTGTTTGGGGGGTGGGGGTCGGTCCTTATGAACATTCTGATTGCAATTTGTGTGGTACTGCTCATAATTGGAGCATGTGTCTGCTGCGGGATACCCTGTGTGAAAAAATTAGTTAAAGACTTAGTTGATGTATCAGTGACTGAAACTATGTACCAAGACATAGAATTGAATTTGTTGATACCAAGTGAAAGTCTATCTGAAATATAAAACAAATGACTTACTTAGCTGAAAGTCCTTGAAAGGAAAAGGCTAAGAAATGAACTAATACTGTTTATGTTTCACATAGTATTAAATGCATTAAAAGGAGGGAGAATGTTAGAAAAATCTACATGCTGCCTAGAAAATATATTTACAATGTGTGCTGCTTAGGAAGATGTGTATTTAATCATTCAAACATATATAAGTTGTGTGATCAAATATATAGAGAAATGTGTGCTTTAGTTAGGAATAAATGTACTTAAAATAAAGAATAAAGGTTAGGTAATGCATTTAATTCTGTCTTACTAGAATAATAGTAGAAATAAACCTGCATATTATTGCTTGAAGCACAAGCTGCAGTGTAATCAGAAATTTGACCTTGGCAGCTTGCAGATGCAGTCTGGCTCATGTCTTTCAAGTAAAGATTATTTTGCAAAGTTAGAAAATAATTAATCTGTTATGTGTGTCCTCTTTCCTGCCTCCACCAGGAGTAGCCTTGTGCACTATCTCTGATAGTGCAGCTGGGAACAAGAAAGACAAAGGGAGGCTTTAAGGAAGACATACATCTATTGTATTTGAACTAATCAGAGAACCTTGAATTGGCTACATCCTCAGGAGGTCATCGTGACTGACCAGCTGCTTGCAAGGCTGCAACATTCTCATGGGAAAAGGACTTTTTGAAAAACACAAATTCAGCACTTTTTATGAATTACTATGATGTAAAGACCCTGTCACTGACCACACCAGTGAGGTGGGCAAAACTGATAATGAAATGTATATAACCAATGTGTTTTGGTCAATAAAGCAGTCAAAATTCTATACAAACTTTGTGTATGGTTTTTTGCCTCCTAATGTACATTAGAGCTTTAAGATACTCAAGCTCTCCTGCATTATTGTTTGTTATTAATTGACATTGTGTTTGAATAACTCAATGATTTTTACTGACTCTAACGAATTTATTTAACAGTAAGGCATGTTAGATGGCTTTATCTCATTTGGCTATGTTATGAATTAGGAAATGTATCTAATAATGTATGTGCAAGGCATATTACATGGCTTTAACTCATTCGGCTATCTTATGAATTAGAAAATGTAACTAATAATGTATGTGTAAGGCATGTTACATGGCTTTAACGCATTCGGCTATCTTATGAATTAGGTAATAACTAATAATGTATGTGTAAGGCATGTTACTTGGCTTTAACTCATTCGGCTATCTTATGAATTAGGAAATGTAACTAATAATGTATGGGTAAGGCATGTTACATGGCTTTAACTCATTCGGCTATCTAACTAATAATGTATGTGTAAGGCATGTTACATGGCTTTAACTCATTCGGCTATCTTATGAATTATGAACCGTAACTAATAATGTATGTGTAAGGCATGTTACATGGCTTTAACGCATTCGGCTAGCTTATGAATTAGGAAATGTAACTAATAATGTATGTGTAAGGCATGTTACCTGGCTTTATCTCATTCGGCTATCTTATGAATTAGGAAATGCAACTAATAATGCATGTGTAAGGCCTGTTAGATGGCTTTATCTCATTTGGCTATGTTATGATTTAGGAAATGTATCTAATAATGTATGTGTAAGGCATGTTACATGGCTTTAATGCATTCGGCTATCTTATGAATTAGGAAATGTATCTAATAATGTATGTGTAAGGCATGTTACATGGCTTTTACTCATTCTGCTATCTTATGAATTAGGAAATTTAACGAATAATGTATGTGTAAGGCATATTACATGGGTTTAACTCATTCGGCTATCTTATGAATTAGGAAATGTAACTAATAATGTATGTGTAAGGCATGTTACATGGCTTTAACTCCTTCGGCTATCTTATGAATTAGGAAATTTAACTAATAATGTATGTGTAAGGCATATTACATGGCTTTAACTCATTCGGCTATCTTATGAATTAGGAAATGCAACTAATAATGTATGTGTAAGGCATGTTACATGGCTTTAACTCCTTCGGCTATCTTATGAATTAGGAAATGTAACTAATAATGTATGTGTACGGCATGTTACATGGCTTTAACTCCTTCGGCTATCTTATGAATTAGGAAATGTAACTAATAATGTATGTGTAAGGCATATTACATGGCTTTATCTCATTTGGCTGTCTTATGAATTAGGAAATGTAACTAATAATGTATGTACGGCATGTTACATGGCTTTAACACATTTGGCTATCTTATGAATTAGGAAATGTCACTAATAATGTATGTGTAAGGCATGTTACATGGCTTTATCTCATTTGGCTAGCTAAATAATAATGTATGTGTAAGGCATGTTACATTGCTTTAACTCATTCGGCTATCTTATGAGTTAGGAAATGTAACTAATAATGTATGTGTAAGGCATGTTACTTGGCTTTAACTCATTCGGCTATCTTATGAATTAGGAAATGTAACTAATAATGTATGGGTGAGGCATGTTACATGGCTTTAACTCATTCGGCTATCTAACTAATAATGTATGTGTAAGGCATGTTACATGGCTTTAACTCATTCAGCTATCTTATGAATTAGGAAATGTAACTAATAATGTATGTTTAAGGAATGTTACATGGCTTTAACTCATTCGGCTATCTTATGAATTAGGAAATGTAACTAATAATGTATGTGTAAGGCATGTTACATGGCTTTAAATCCTTCGGCTATCTTATGAATTAGGAAATGTAACTAATAATGTATGTGTACGGCATGTTACATGGCTTTAACTCCTTCGGCTATCGTATGATTAGGAAATGTAACTAATAATGTATGTGTATGGCATGTTACATGGCTTTATCTCATTTGGCTGTCTTATAAATTAGGAAATGTAACTAATAATGTATGTGTACGGCATGTTACATGGCTTTAACGCATTTGGCTATCTTATGAATTAGGAAATGTCACTAATAATGTATGTGTAAGGCATGTTACATGGCTTTAACTCATTTGGCTATCTAAATAATAATGTATGTGTAAGGCATGTTACATGGCTTTAACTCATTCGGCTATCTTATGAATTAGGAAATGTAACTAATAATGTATGTGTAAGGCATGTTACTTGGCTTTAACTCATTCGGCTATCTTATAAATTAGGAAATGTAACTAATAATGCAAGGGTAAGGCATGTTACATGGCTTTAACTCATTCGCTATCTTATGAATTAGGAAATGTAACTAATAGTGTATGTGTAAGGCATGTTAGATGGCTTTATCTCATTTGGCTATCTTATGAATTAGGAAATATATCTAATAATGTATGTGTAAGGCATGTTACATGGCTTTAACGCATTCGGCTATCTTATGAATTAGGAAATGTATCTAATAATGTATGTGTAAGGCATGTTACATGGCTTTAACTCATTCTACTATCTTATGAATTAGGAAATGTAACTAATAATGTATGTTTAAGGCATATTATATGGGTTTAACTCATTCGGCTATCTTATGAATTAAGAAATGTAACTAATAATGTATGTGAAAGGCATGTTACATGGCTTTAACTTATTCGGCTATCTTATGAATTAGGAAATTTATCTAAAAATGTATGTGTAAGGCATGTTACATTTCTTTAACTCATTCGGCTATCTTATGAATTAGGAAATGTAACTAATAATGTATGTGTAAGGCGTGTTACATGGCTTTATCTCATTCGGCTATCTTATGAATTAGGAAACGTAACTAATAATGTATGTGTAAGGCATGTTACATGGCTTTAATGCATTCGGCTATCTTATGAATTAGGAAATGTAACTAATAATGTATGTGTAAGGCATGTTACATGGCTTTAACTCATTCGGCTATCTTATGAATAAGGAAATGTAAGTAATAATATATGTGTAAGGCATGTTACATTGCTTTAACTCATTCAGCTATCTTATGAATTAAGAAATGTAACTAATAATGTATGTGTAAGGCATGTTACATGGCTTTAACTCATTCAGCTATCTTATGATTAGGAAATGTAACTAATAATGTATGTGTAAGGCATGTTAGATGGCTTTATCTCATTTGGCTATGTTATGAATTAGGAAATGTATCTAATAATGTATGTGTAAGGCATATTACATGGCTTTAACTCATTCGGCTATCTTATGAATTAGAAAATGTAACTAATAATGTATGTGTAAGGCATGTTACATGGCTTTAACGCATTCGGCTATCTTTTGAATTAGGAAATGCAACTAATAATGCATGTGTAAGGCATGTTAGATGGCTTTATCTCATTTGGCTATGTTATGATTTAGAAAATGTATCTAATACTGTATGTCTAAGGCATGTTACATGGCTTTAATGCATTCGGCTATCTTATGAATTAGAAAATGTAACTAATAATGTATGTGTAAGGCGTTTTACATGGCTTTATCTCATTCGGCTATCTTATGAATTAGGAAACGTAACTAATAATGTATGTGTAAGGCATGTTACTTGGCTTTAACGCATTCTGCTATCTTATGAGTTTTGAAATGTAACTAATAATGTATGTGTAAGGCCTGTTACATGGCTTTATCTCATTCGGCTAGCTTATGAATTAGGAAATGTAACTAATAATGTATGTGTAAGGCATGTTACATTTCTTTAACTCATTCGGCTAGCTTATGAATTAGGAAATGTAACTAATAATGTATGTGTAAGGCATGTTACATGGCTTTAACTCATTCGGCTATCTTATGAATTAGGAAATGCAACTAATAATGTATGTGTAAGGCATGTTACATGGCTTTAAATCCTTGACTATCTTATGAATTAGGAAATGTAACTAATAATGTATGTGTACGGCATGTTACATGGCTTTAACTCCTTCGGCTATCGTATGATTAGGAAATGTAACTAATAATGTATGTGTATGGCATGTTACATGGCTTTATCTCATTTGGCTGTCTTATAAATTAGGAAATGTAACTAATAATGTATGTGTACGGCATGTTACATGACTTTAACGCATTTGGCTATGTTATGAATTAGGAAATGTCACTAATAATGTATGTGTAAGGCATGTTACATGGCTTTAACTCATTTGGCTATCTAAATAATAATGTATGTGTAAGGCATGTTACATGGCTTTAACTCATTCGGCTATCTTATGAATTAGGAAATGTAACTAATAATGTATGTGTAAGGCATGTTACTTGGCTTTAACTCATTCGGCTATCTTATGAATTAGGAAATGTAACTAATAGTGTATGTGTAAGGCATGTTAGATGGCTTTATCTCATTTGGCTATCTTATGAATTAGGAAATATATCTAATAATGTATGTGAAAGGCATGTTACATGGCTTTAACTTATTCGGCTATCTTATGAATTAGGAAATTTATCTAAAAATGTATGTGTAAGGCATGTTACATTTCTTTAACTCATTCGGCTATCTTATGAATTAGGAAATGTAACTAATAATGTATGTGTAAGGCGTGTTACATGGCTTTATCTCATTCGGCTATCTTATGAATTAGGAAACGTAACTAATAATGTATGTGTAAGGCATGTTACATGGCTTTAATGCATTCGGCTATCTTATGAATTAGGAAATGTAACTAATAATGTATGTGTAAGGCATGTTACATGGCTTTAACTCATTCGGCTATCTTATGAATAAGGAAATGTAACTAATAATATATGTGTAAGGCATGTTACATGGCTTTAACTCATTCAGCTATCTTATGATTAGGAAATGTAACTAATAATGTATGTGTAAGGCATGTTAGATGGCTTTATCTCATTTGGCTATGTTATGAATTAGGAAATGTATCTAATAATGTATGTGTAAGGCATATTACATGGCTTTAACTCATTCGGCTATCTTATGAATTAGAAAATGTAACTAATAATGTATGTGTAAGGCATGTTACATGGCTTTAACGCATTCGGCTATCTTATGAATTAGGTAATAACTAATAATGTATGTGTAAGGCATGTTACTTGGCTTTAACTCATTCGGCTATCTTATGAATTAGGAAATGTAACTAATAATGTATGGGTAAGGCATGTTACATGGCTTTAACTCATTCGGCTATCTAACTAATAATGTATGTGTAAGGCATGTTACATGGCTTTAACTCATTCGGCTATCTTATGAATTATGAACCGTAACTAATAATGTATGTGTAAGGCATGTTACATGGCTTTAACGCATTCGGCTAGCTTATGAATTAGGAAATGTAACTAATAATGTATGTGTAAGGCATGTTACCTGGCTTTATCTCATTCGGCTATCTTATGAATTAGGAAATGCAACTAATAATGCATGTGTAAGGCCTGTTAGATGGCTTTATCTCATTTGGCTATGTTATGTTTTAGGAAATGTATCTAATAATGTATGTGTAAGGCATGTTACATGGCTTTAATGCATTCGGCTATCTTATGAATTAGGAAATGTATCTAATAATGTATGTGTAAGGCATGTTACATGGCTTTAACTCATTCTGCTATCTTATGAATTAGGAAATTTAACTAATAATGTATGTGTAAGGCATATTACATGGGTTTAACTCATTCGGCTATCTTATGAATTAGGAAATGTAACTAATAATGTATGTGTAAGGCATGTTACATGGCTTTAACTCCTTCGGCTATCTTATGAATTAGGAAATTTAACTAATAATGTATGTGTAAGGCATATTACATGGCTTTAACTCATTCGGCTATCTTATGAATTAGAAAATGTAACTAATAATGTATGTGTAAGGCGTTTTACATGGCTTTATCTCATTCGGCTATCTTATGAATTAGGAAACGTAACTAATAATGTATGTGTAAGGCATGTTACATGGCTCTAACTCATTCGGCTAGCTTATGAATTAGGAAATGTAACTAATAATGTATGTGTAAGGCATGTTACATGGCTTTAACTCATTCGGCTATCTTATGAATTAGGAAATGCAACTAATAATGTATGTGTAAGGCATGTTACATGGCTTTAACTCCTTTGGCTATCTTATGAATTAGGAAATGTAACTAATAATGTATGTGTACGGCATGTTACATGGCTTTAACTCCTTCGGCTATCTTATGAATTAGGAAATGTAACTAATACTGTATGTGTAAGGCATATTACATGGCTTTATCTCATTTGGCTGTCTTATGAATTAGGAAATGTAACTAATAATGTATGTGTACGGCATGTTACATGGCTTTAACACATTTGGCTATCTTATGAATTAGGAAATGTCACTAATAATGTATGTGTAAGGCATGTTACATGGCTTTATCTCATTTGGCTAGCTAAATAATAATGTATGTGTAAGGCATGTTACATGGCTTTAACTCATTCGGCTATCTTATGAGTTAGGAAATGTAACTAATAATGTATGTGTAAGGCATGTTACTTGGCTTTAACTCATTCGGCTATCTTATGAATTAGGAAATGTAACTAATAATGTATGGGTGAGGCATGTTACATGGCTTTAACTCATTCGGCTATCTAACTAATAATGTATGTGTAAGGCATGTTACATGGCTTTAACTCATTCAGCTATCTTATGAATTAGGAAATGTAACTAATAATGTATGTTTAAGGAATGTTACATGGCTTTAACTCATTCGGCTATCTTATGAATTAGGAAATGTAACTAATAATGTATGTGTAAGGCATGTTACATGGCTTTAACTCATTCAGCTATCTTATGAATTAAGAAATGTAACTAATAAGGTATGTGTAAGGCATGTTACATGGTTTTAACTCATTCGGCTGTCAAACTAAGAATGTATGTGTAAGGCATGTTACATGGCTTTAACTCATTCGGCTATCTTATGATTAGGAAATGTAACTAATAATGTATGTGTAACGCATGTTAGATGGCTTTATCTCATTTGGCTATCTTATGAATTAGGAAATGTATCTAATAATGTATGTGTAAGGCATGTTACATGGCTTTAACGCATTCGGCTATCTTATGAATTAGGAAATGTATCTAATAATGTATGTGTAAGGCATGTTACATGGCTTTAACTCATTCTGCTATCTTATGAGTTAGGAAATGTAACTAATAATGTATGTGTAAGGCATATTATATGGGTTTAACTCATTCGGCTATCTTATGAATTAGGAAATGTAACTAATAATGTATGTGTAAGGCATGTTACATGGCTTTAACTTATTCGGCTATCTTATGAATTAGGAAATTTAACTAATAATGTATGTGTAAGGCATGTTACATTTCTTTAACTCATTCGGCTATCTTATGAAATAGGAAATGCAACTAATAATGTATGTGTAAGGCGTATTACATGGCTTTATCTCATTCGGCTATCTTATGAATTAGGAAACGTAACTAATAATGTATGTGTAAGGCATGTTACATGGCTTTAATGCATTCGGCTATCTTATGAGTTAGGAAAGGTAACTAATAATGTATGTGTAAGGCATGTTACATGGCTTTAACTCATTCGGCTATCTTATGAATTAGGAAATGTAACTAATAATGTATGTTTAAGGGATGTTTCATAGTTTCATAATTTAGTACTAGGCTATCTGCCCTGGGGCATTTGCAAGCCTAGCCCTAGAGATGTAGTTGTACTAAGGTGTATAGAATAAATTTAGAATACTGTGCCTTTGTCTAGTAGTGACACATTGAAGACCCCTTTACTTATTAAAATTAGTTTACTGTGCCTCTGTCAAGTAGCAACACAGGGGTGACCCCTGGCGTAAACCTACGATCTCCCATCCACTCGTCAAGATTTCTCTTGAAGAGAGTCAGTGAGGGGCTCTGCCTAACATGGACAGGGATTTTGTTCCAGAGTATGGGAAGCCTCTGAGTTATGAATCTGTCCCTCCAGCATGTTCTATTCATGTTTGTACTGAGGTTTAAATCTTTGGCTCTCGTGGTTCTTATGGATTTGGATTTTTTGAGGTGGAGCATGTCCATCAATTCCTGGTTGGACATGGCCTTGTACGTCAGGCACAGATCACCTCTGAGCAGGCGGTATGCTACTGAATAGAGCTGGAGTTTCTTTAGCCTGGCAGCATATGACATATGTTGGAGACCCTTGATCCTCTTGGTGAGGTACTTCTGGGGTCTCACCAGCTGTTGTAAGTGCCGGGTGAGGTACATACCAAATGGGGCATTGTACTCAATCATGGGCCTGATAAGGGAGGAGTACAGGGGCACGATGACCTCCTTTGATCTGGATGTGAACCCTTTCATGATAAGGTGGGCAAGGTAGAAAGTCTTTCTAACCACTTTGGCAACGTGGGTGTCAAATGGCAGGTCACTATCAACTTGGGTCCCCAGGTCTCTGATTACTTTTTCGGTACTCAGTGGGTTACTGTCTATGTGATAATTTGTGGGTACTTTGTTTTTCCCAAAGGGGATGACTATACATTTCTTGGCATTCAGTTTAAGGCCATGATTCCGGCACCAGTTGTCTGTTTCTGCGAGGCCTTTCTGTAGGATGTATGTGTCAGCTGGTGTATCAACTATGGCGCCTAGTTTGCTGTCCTCTGCGAACTTTGTCAGCCACAACCCTACCATGTTTGCTTTCACATCAGAGAAGTAAATGCCGAACAAGAGGGGTCCCAGGACAGAGCCCTGTGGGACACCACTTGTGACTGGCTTTGAGTCTGACATGGCTCCCGCAATCTTGACTTTATGGGTTCTGTTCTTTAGCCAGTTTGCAACCCATCTTGTGACATATGGATTTACATTTAAGCTGTTTAGCTTATCTATGATCCCCGAGTGGGGTATTGTGTCGAAGGCTTTAGCCAAGTCCAGGTAGGCTGTATGGACTGTCTTGCCCTCATCAATGGCTCTAGTGACTGTTTCGAAAATGTCAACCAGGTTTAAAAGACAGGATCTTCCCTTTACAAAGCCGAACTGGGTGGGATCAAGTGTCTGTAGGTCCCCAATGTCGTTGTTTATGAGTTCCATAATAATTATTTCCATAGCTTTGCAAACCAGGCTGGTCAAGCTTATGGGGCGGTAGTTCCCAGGGTCTGTAGTGGAGCCTCCCTTGTGGAGTGGGACCACTGTTGCTGTACGCCAGTTTTCAGGTACATATCCTGTAGTATGGCTAAGGTTAAATAATATTTTTATATGCGGGTTTAGCTCCTTTTGGAGTTTACGTATTATGCAGCCGGGGATACCATCGGGTCCCATAGATGCTGTGTTTTTTGCTTTGCTGAGGCCGGTTCTCACCTGGACATCAGAGATGACAGGGAGGTTGCATTCAGCTGGGATGAGTATTTCTTCTTTTAGAGGTGAGGGAGGGGAGAAATTTGCACTGAACCTGTCTGCCAGAATGTTGGCAATATCTGTGGGTTCAGTAAATTTTTTGTCGTTGTGTGCTAACTCTGAGCATATCTGAGGGTTTCCTCCCAGGTTTCTAACATAACTGAAGAATGCCTTGTGGTTATATTTAGTGTCCTTGGTGATTTTTCTCTCAAAGTTGGCCTTGGATGTTTTTATGAGAGAACATAGATTTCTACTAGTGCTGATCAGAGATACCTTCACTTTATGGGATTTTGCTCTGTCTTGCAGTAGCTTCCTTCTTTTGTTATACAATTTGTTTATGGCTGGGGTCCACCAGACAGGACACTTTCCTTTGGTGGAGAGGGTCTTGGTTTTATCTGGGATTGCACGATCCATGCATTCTTGGAGATGTCCGTAGAAAGCATTTGTGTAGGATTCAGCATTGTGGGATGTGGTTTCCATTGGCCCTGTGGGCTTAAATGATACCATCTCAGTCTTCAGAAGTGTAAAGTCGGCTTTTGAGAAGTTTCTCACTGTAGTCTTTTGTGCTGCGGGTGGAGGTGGTAAATGTATATCCAGGGTGATTAGTTTGTGGTCAGATCTCACCAGTGAGGGGAATACTTCTGGTGTGGAGCATTTTGTCCCCGTTTTGTGATGATCAGGTCTAGTATATTATCCCCCCTTGTGGGAGAGGTGACTAGCTGTTCCATTGCATTTGAGTTTATGAATTCCAGGAACCTTTGGGCTAAGGTGTTAGGGCTAGAATAGTGCACCCAGTCTATGTTAGGGTAGTTGAAGTCTCCCAATATGATGGTATTTGGTGAGACATTCATATCTTCCAATGTCTTCAGGAAGTCTGAGTGGGGTTCTTGAGATTGGGAGGGTGGTCTGTAACATGCAACCAGTTGTATAGCAGTTTTGCCTACGGTTAGCTGCACCTGGATGGTCTCCGATGCTTCATGAGTTGCCACTAACCTGGAGGTGTGAGTATCCTTGATAAATATGGACACTCCCCCTTTCTTTGTGGTTCGGCCTGGGTTTTGGGTCCGAAAAGCATGATACGAGGTAAAGCCTGGTAGTGCTGGGGTGCTCTCAGGAGCCTTGAACCAGGTCTCGGTTACAGCACAGACATCGATGTGCTCCATACTGAGGAGTGCTTCGAGAGCCTGCATCTTGAGATTTAGACTTCTGGCATTGAGCAGCATTACCCTTAATTTTTTTCCATTTTTGTTTTCTAAGGAGGTTGGTTTATCTTTTGAGCCTTGCTTAAAAAAGGCACTATGGGGGTGGCAAGAGCCTTAGCCAATATCCAGAAGCCCAGTGGTGACAGGTGCAAGCCATCCCTTGCGAAGCAGCATGGCTTGTCAAGCATGTCATCCCAGGCAGACAGACATTGGATTCCCCCTAGAATGACACCAGTAATTGAGCCAATTATTAAAGCTGATCATCTTTTCTTTGTATTGTGGCATCATTCTTGGTGAGGGCAGGATGCTGCTCAGGGTCAGGGTCATACCAGCCTGGGCTACATAATCAGAGAGCTCCTCTATGTCTCTTTTCATGTAGTCCAAGGAGGTACATCTCAGGTCATTCACGCTGGCATGGACAATGACAGAGTCATATTTGTACATGCTCTTGAGTGACCTGAGTGTGTGTGTTATATGGCGGATCTTAGCCCCCGATAGGCAGCTTACCGTTACCCTCTCCTTGCTCAGCCTGGTAAGTGGGACGTCAGTGTGTCTGACTATAGAGTCACCTATCACTAGTGTATCAGGCATAGTGTTTGGCCTTAAGGGTTGTGATTTATTGACACACTGATTTATTGAAGTATGTGTTGCATGTGTTATGTTTTGAGGTGGTGGATTTTTGGGTGTCTGCTTTGGGAGCCTCTGTTTTGGTAAGTTTTTTAATAGAGCCTCCGAGTATGTTTTTGTGTTATTATGTGCTTGATTTGCAGTTGGGATAGGTCTTTGTGTGACTGGGTTTGTTGTGTGTGTGGTTACCTTCTCCTCCTGTCTGGTCTTGCCAGTCCTGAGTTGAGAGAGTTCAGCCTCCAGTTTGGCTATATAGTTGCATCTCTCACATGTATTTGTGTTTGTTGGGAGGAGGAGAGGGTTGTATGTGTACATCAGACAATTATAGCATTGTCTCAAGATTCCCAGATTAACCAGATGAACAGGAGAAGATGCTAGCAATCTACCACTCGACATGCTAGAATATTATAAGAGAGTGCTGTGCCTTTAAGGGAAGTGGTTGGGGTGGTAGGTGGATGTAGTGCTACCTGAGTTTGAGAGTGCTTGCTTAGAAGAGAAGCTTTGAGAACAAGTGCTATGCTTATAATATAATGAGTAGACTGGTTATTCTAAGAGTAGAGCTTTCTAAGGGAAAATTTAAAGAGCAGACTTGGCGGAGCAAGAATAAGTTTAACCCTGTTTAACCGGCACTGCGCTATGCGCACAATCGCGCAAAGCCACGCAAATGCGGATTTTAAACAGGGAACTTCAAAAGAGCTAGAAATGGTCCAAAACAACCAATTACTACAGCTCTTGTGCTGAGGTCACTCCTTCAGGGACAGATAGGCTGATCAAGGCTCCCCACTCCCACTGGTGAGCAAAGAAACTTCCTTCTTATCCAAGTAAGGTAATGGACAACACAGGAACTACACCACAGCCCAGAATACAACAAAGCCTGTAAACTGGTCTAAACTAGTCGAGGAGAGGCGGGAAAACAAGGATTATTTTTTGTTATTTTTTGTTTTTAGATAGAAAACACCCAGAAATACAGAAGGCATCAATAAATCAGTTACACAGGCTAGCACACTTTAGTGGGCAGCCTCAATAGTTAAATTAAACAAACAAACAACAGATTTTACATGGCTATCTTATGATTAGGAAATGTAACTAATAATGTATGTGTAAGGCATGTTACATGGCTTTATCTCATTCGGCTGTCTTATGAATTAGGAAATGTAACTAATAATGTATGTGTACGGCATGTTACATGGCTTTAATGCATTTGGCTATCTGATGAATTAGGAAATGTAACTAATAATGTATGTGTAAGGCATGTTACATGGCTTTAACTCGTTCGGCTATCTTATGAATTAAGAAATGTAACTAATAATGTATGTGTAAGGCATGTTACAAGGCTTTAACTCGTTTGGCTATCTTATGAATTAGGAAATGTAACTAATAATATACGTGTAAGGCATGTTACATGGCTTTAACTCATTTGGCTATCTAAATAATAATGTATGTGTAAGGCATGTTACACGGCTTTAACTCATTCGGCTATCTTATGAATTGCGAAATATAACTAATAATGTATGTGTAAGGCATGTTACATGGCTTTAACTCATTCGGCTATCTTATGAAATAGGAAATGTAACTAATACTGTATGTGTAAGGCATGTTACTTGGCTTTAACTCATTCGGCTATCTTATGAATTTGGAAATGTAACTAATAATGTATGTGTAAGGCATGTTACATGGCTTTAACTCATTCGGCTATCTAACTAATAATGTATGTGTAAGGCATGTTACATGACTTTAACTCATTTGGCTATCTTATGAATTAGGAAATGTAACTAATAATGTATGTGTAAGGCATGTTACATGACTTTAACTCATTTGGCTATCAAACTAAGAATGTATGTGTAAGGCATGTTACATGGCTTTAACTCTTTCGGCTATCTTATGAATTAGGAAATGTAACTAATAATGTATGTGTAAGGCATGTTACATGGCTTGAACTCATTCGGCTATCTTACAAATTAGGAAATGTAACTAATAATGTATGTGTGGCTTTAACTCATTCAGCTATCTTATGAATTAGGAAATTTAACTAATAATGTATGTGTAAGGCATGTTACATGGCTTTAACTCATTCGGCTATGTTATGAATTAGGAAATGTAACTAATAATGTATGTGTAAGGCATGTTACATGGCTTTAACTCATTCGGCTATCTTATGAATTAGGAAATGTAACTAATAATATATGTGTAAGGCATGTTACATGGCTTTAACTCATTCAGCTATCTTATGAATTAAGAAATGTAACTAATAATGTATGTGTAAGGCATGTTACATGGCTTTAACTCATTCGGCTATCTTATGAATTAGGAAATGTAACTAATAATGTATGTGTAAGGCATGTTACATGGCTTTAACTCATTCGGCTATCTAAATAATAATGCATGTGTAAGGCATGTTACACGGCTTTAACTCATTCGGCTATCTTATGAATTAGGAAATGTAACTAATAATGTATGTGTAAGGCATGTTACATGGCTTTAACTAATTCGGCTATCTTATGAATTAGGAAATGCAACTAATAATGTATGTGTAAGGCATGATACATGGCTTTAACTCATTTGGCTATCTAACTAATAATGTATGTATAAGGAATGTTACATGGCTCTAACTCATCCGGCTATTTTATCAATTAGGAAATGTAACTAATAATGTATGTGTAAGGCATGTTACATGGCTTTTACTCATTCGGCTATCTAAATAATAATGCATGTGTAAGGCATGTTACATGGCTTTAACTCATTCGGCTGTCTTATGAATTAGGAAATGTAACTAATAATGTATGTGTAAGGCATGTTACATGGCTTTAACTCATTCGGCTATCTTATGAATTAGGAAATGCAACTAATAATGTATGTGTAAGGCATGATACATGGCTTTAACTCATTCGGCTATCTAACTAATAATGTATGTGTAAGGCATGTTACATGGCTTGAACTCATTCAGCTATCTTATGAATTAGGAAATGTAACTAATAATGTATGTGTAAGGCATATTACATGGCTTTAACTCATTCGGCTATCTTATGAATTAGGAAATGTAACTTATAATGTATGTGTAAGGCATGTTACATGGATTTAACTCATTCAGCTATCTTATGAATTAGGAAATGTAACTAATAATGTATGTGTAAGGCATGTTACATGGCTTTAACTCATTCGGCTATCTTATGATTAGGAAATGTAACTAATAATGTATGTGTAAGGCATGTTAGATGGCTTTATCTCATTTGGCTATCTTATGAATTAGGAAATGTAACTAATAATGTATGTGTAAGGCATGTTACATGGCTTTAACTCATTCTGCTATCTTATGAATTAGGAAATGTAACTAATAATGTATGTGTAAGGCATATTACATGGGTTTAACTCATTCGGCTATCTTATGAATTAGGAAATGTAACTAATAATGTATGTGTAAGGCATGTTACATGGTTTCAACTCATTCAGCTTTCTTATGAATTAGGAAATTTAACTAATAATGTATTTGTAAGGCATATTACATGGCTTTAACTCATTCGGCTATCTTATGAATTAGAAAATGTAACTAATAATGTATGTGTAAGACGTGTTACATGGCTTTATCTCATTCGGCTATCTTATGAATTAGGAAACGTAACTAATAATGTATGTGTAAGGCATGTTACATGGCTTTAACGCATTCGACTATCTTATGAGTTAGGAAATGTAACTAATAATGTATGTGTAAGGCATGTTACATGGCTTTAACTCGTTCGGCTAGCTTATGAATTAGGAAATTTAACTAATAATGTATGTGTAAGGCATGTTACATGGCTTTAACTCATTCAGCTAGGTTATGAATTAGGAAATGTAACTAATAATGTATGTGTAAGGCATGTTACATGGCTTTAACTCATTCGGCTATCTTATGAATTAGGAAATGCAACTAATAATGTATGTGTAAGGCATGTTACATGGCTTTAACTCCTTCTGCTATCTTATGAATTAGGAAATGTAACTAATATTGTATGTGTATAGTGTGTTACATGGCTTTAACTCATTCGGCTATCTTATGAATTAGGAAATGTAACTGATAATGTATGTGTAAGGGATGTTACATGGCTTTAACTCCTTCGGCTATCTTATGATTAGGAAATGTAACTAATAATGTATGTGTAAGGCATGTTACATGGCTTTATCTCATTAGGCTGTCATGAATTAGGAAATGTAACTAATAATGTATGTGTACGGCATGTTACATGGCTTTAACGCATTTGGCTATCTGATGAATTAGGAAATGTAACTAATAATGTATGTGTAAGGCATGTTACAGGGCTTTAACTCTTTCGGCTATCTTATGATTTAGGAAATGTAACTAATAATGTATGTGTAAGGCATGTTACATGGCTTTAACGCTTTCGGCTATCTTATGAATTAAGAAATGTAACTAATAATGTTAACTCATTCGACTATCTTATGAATTAGGAAATGTAAATATTAATGTATGTGTAAGGCATGTTACATGGCTTTAACTCATTCTGCTATCTTATGAATTAGGAAATGTAACTAATAATGTATGTGTAAGGCATGTTACTCATTCGGCTATATTATGAATTAAGAAATGTAACTAATAATGTATGTGTAAGGCATGTTACATGGCTTAAACTCATTCGGCTATCTTTTGAATTAGGAAATTTTACTAATAATGTATGTGTAAGGCATATTACATGGCTTTAACTCATTCGGCTATCTTATAAATTAGAAAATGTAACTTATAATGTATGTGCAAGGCATGTTACTTGGCTTTATCTCATTCGGCTATCTTATGAATTAGGAAATGTAACTAATAATATATGTGTAAGGCATGTTACATGGCTTTAACGCATTCGGCTATCTTATGAGTTAGGAAATGTAACTAATAATGTATGTGTAAGGCATGTTACATGGCTTTAACTCATTCGGCTAGCTTATGAATTAGGAAATGTAACTAATAATGTATGTGTAAGGCATGGTACATGGCTTTAACTCATTTGGCTAGCTTATGAATTAGGAAATGTAACTAATAATGTATGTTTAAGGCATGTTACATGGTTTTAACTCATTCGGCTATCTTATGAATTGGGAAATGCAACTAATAATGTATGTGTAAGGCATGTTACATGGCTTTAACTCCTTCGGCTATCTTATGAATTAGGAAATGTAACTAATAATGTATGTGTAAGGCATTTTACATGGCTTTAACTCATTAGGCTATCTTATGAATTAGGTAATGTAACTAATAATGTGTGTGTAAGGGATGTTACATGGCTTTAACTCCTTTGGCTATCGTATGATTAGGAAATGTAACTAATAATGTATGTGTAAGGCATGTTACATGGCTTTAACTCATTCGGCTATCTTATGAATTAGGAAATGTAACTAATAATGTATGTGTAAGGCATGTTACATGGCTTTAACGCTTTCAGCTATCTAAATAATAATGTATGTGTAAGGCATGTTACATGGCTTTAACTCATTTGGCTATCTTATGAATTAGGTAATGTAACTAATAATGTATGTGTAAGGCATGTTACATGACTTTAACTCATTTGGCTATCAAACTAAGAATGTATGTGTAAGGCATGTTACATGGCTTTAACTCTTTCGGCTATCTTATGAATTAGGAAATATAACTAATAATGTATGTAAGGCATGTTACATGGCTTGAACTCATTCGGCTATCTTACAAATTAGGAAATGTAACTAATAATGTATGTGTAAGGCATATTATATGGCTTTAACTCATTCAGCTATCTTATGAATTAGGAAATTTAACTAATAATGTATGTGTAAGGCATGTTACATGGCTTTAACTCATTCGCTATGTTATGAATTAGGAAATGTAACTAATAATGTATGTGTAAGGCATGTTACATGGCTTTAACTCATTCGGCTATCTTATGAATTAGGAAATGTAACTAATAATATATGTGTAAGGCATGTTACATGGCTTTAACTCATTCAGCTATCTTATGAATTAAGAAATGTAACTAATAATGTATGTGTACGGCATGTTACATGGCTTTAATGCATTTGGCTATCTGATGAATTAGGAAATGTAACTAATAATGTATGTGTAAGGCATGTTACATGATTTTAACTCGTTTGGCTATCTTATGAATTAGGAAATGTAACTAATAATGTATGTGTAAGGCATGTTACAAGGCTTTAACTCGTTTGGCTATCTTATGAATTAGGAAATGTAACTAATAATGTACGTGTAAGGCATGTTACATGGCTTTAACTCATTTGGCTATCTAAATAATAATGTATGTGTAAGGCATGCTACATGGCTTTAACTCATTCGGCTATCTTATGAATTGGGAAATGTAACTAATAATGTTATGTGTAAGGCATGTTACATGGCTTTAACTCATTCGGCTATCTTATGAAATAGGAAATGTAGCTAATACTGTATGTGTAAGGCATGTTACTTGGCTTTAACTCATTCGGCTATCTTATGAATTTGGAAATGTAACTAATAATGTATGTGTAAGGCATGTTACATGGCTTTAACTCATTCGGCTATCTAACTAATAATGTATGTGTAAGGCATGTTACATGGCTTTAACTCATTTGGCTATCTTATGAATTAGGAAATGTAACTAATAATGTATGTGTAAGGCATGTTACATGACTTTAACTCATTTGGCTATCAAACTAAGAATGTATGTGTAAGGCATGTTACATGGCTTTAACTCTTTCGCTATCTTATGAATTAGGAAATATAACTAATAATGTATGTAAGGCATGTTACATGGCTTGAACTCATTCGGCTATCTTACAAATTAGGAAATGTAACTAATAATGTATGTGTAAGGCATATTATGTGGCTTTAACTCATTCAGCTATCTTATGAATTAGGAAATTTAACTAATAATGTATGTGTAAGGCATGTTACATGGCTTTAACTCATTCGGCTATGTTATGAATTAGGAAATGTAACTAATAATGTATGTGTAAGGCATGTTACATGGCATTAACTCATTCGGCTATCTTATGAATTAGGAAATGTAACTAATAATATATGTGTAAGGCATGTTACATGGCTTTAACTCATTCAGCTATCTTATGAATTAAGAAATGTAACTAATAATGTATGTGTAAGGCATGTTACATGGCTTTAACTCATTCGGCTATTTTATGAATTAGGAAATGTAACTAATAATGTATGTGTAAGGCATGTTACATGGCTTTAACTCATTCGGATATCTAAATAATAATGCATGTGTAAGGCATGTTACATGGCTTTAACTCATTCGGCTATCTTATGAATTAGGAAATGTAACTAATAATGTATGTGTAAGGCATGTTACATGGCTTTAACTCATTCGGCTATCTTATGAATTAGGAAATGCAACTAATAATGTATGTGTAAGGCATGTTACATGGCTTTAACTCATTTGGCTATCTAACTAATAATGTATGTGTAAGGAATGTTACATGGCTCTAACTCATCCGGCTATTTTATCAATTAGGAAATGTAACTAATAATGTATGTGTAAGGCATGTTACATGACTTTAACTCATTTGGCTATCAAACTAAGAATGTATGTGTAAGGCATGTTACATGGCTTTAACTCTTTCGGCTATCTTATGAATTAGGAAATATAACTAATAATGTATGTAAGGCATGTTACATGGCTTGAACTCATTCGGCTATCTTACAAATTAGGAAATGTAACTAATAATGTATGTGTAAGGCATATTATATGGCTTTAACTCATTCAGCTATCTTATGAATTAGGAAATTTAACTAATAATGTATGTGTAAGGCATGTTACATGGCTTTAACTCATTCGGCTATGTTATGAATTAGGAAATGTAACTAATAATGTATGTGTAAGGCATGTTACATGGCTTTAACTCATTCGGCTATCTTATGAATTAGGAAATGTAACTAATAATATATGTGTAAGGCATGTTACATGGCTTTAACTCATTCAGCTATCTTATGAATTAAGAAATGTAACTAATAATGTATGTGTACGGCATGTTACATGGCTTTAATGCATTTGGCTATCTGATGAATTAGGAAATGTAACTAATAATGTATGTGTAAGGCATGTTACATGATTTTAACTCGTTTGGCTATCTTATGAATTAGGAAATGTAACTAATAATGTATGTGTAAGGCATGTTACAAGGCTTTAACTCGTTTGGCTATCTTATGAATTAGGAAATGTAACTAATAATGTACGTGTAAGGCATGTTACATGGCTTTAACTCATTTGGCTATCTAAATAATAATGTATGTGTAAGGCATGCTACATGGCTTTAACTCATTCGGCTATCTTATGAATTGGGAAATGTAACTAATAATGTTATGTGTAAGGCATGTTACATGGCTTTAACTCATTCGGCTATCTTATGAAATAGGAAATGTAGCTAATACTGTATGTGTAAGGCATGTTACTTGGCTTTAACTCATTCGGCTATCTTATGAATTTGGAAATGTAACTAATAATGTATGTGTAAGGCATGTTACATGGCTTTAACTCATTCGGCTATCTAACTAATAATGTATGTGTAAGGCATGTTACATGGCTTTAACTCATTTGGCTATCTTATGAATTAGGAAATGTAACTAATAATGTATGTGTAAGGCATGTTACATGACTTTAACTCATTTGGCTATCAAACTAAGAATGTATGTGTAAGGCATGTTACATGGCTTTAACTCTTTCGGCTATCTTATGAATTAGGAAATATAACTAATAATGTATGTAAGGCATGTTACATGGCTTGAACTCATTCGGCTATCTTACAAATTAGGAAATGTAACTAATAATGTATGTGTAAGGCATATTATGTGGCTTTAACTCATTCAGCTATCTTATGAATTAGGAAATTTAACTAATAATGTATGTGTAAGGCATGTTACATGGCTTTAACTCATTCGGCTATGTTATGAATTAGGAAATGTAACTAATAATGTATGTGTAAGGCATGTTACATGGCATTAACTCATTCGCTATCTTATGAATTAGGAAATGTAACTAATAATATATGTGTAAGGCATGTTACATGGCTTTAACTCATTCAGCTATCTTATGAATTAAGAAATGTAACTAATAATGTATGTGTAAGGCATGTTACATGGCTTTAACTCATTCGGCTATTTTATGAATTAGGAAATGTAACTAATAATGTATGTGTAAGGCATGTTACATGGCTTTAACTCATTCGGATATCTAAATAATAATGCATGTGTAAGGCATGTTACATGGCTTTAACTCATTCGGCTATCTTATGAATTAGGAAATGTAACTAATAATGTATGTGTAAGGCATGTTACATGGCTTTAACTCATTCGGCTATCTTATGAATTAGGAAATGCAACTAATAATGTATGTGTAAGGCATGTTACATGGCTTTTACTCATTCGGCTATCTAAATAATAATGTATGTGTAAGGCATTTTACATGGCTTTAACTCATTCGGCTATCTTATGAATTAGGAAATGTAACTAATAATGTATGTGTAAGGCATGTTACATGGCTTTAACTCATTCGGCTATCTTATGAATTAGGAAATGCAACTAATAATGTATGTGTAAGGCATGATACATGGCTTTAACTCATTCGGCTATCTAACTAATAATGTATGTGTAAGGCATGTTACATGGCTTGAACTCATTCAGCTATCTTATGAATTAGGAAATGTAACTAATAATGTATGTGTAAGGCATATTACATGGCTTTAACTCATTCGGCTATCTTATGAATTAGGAAATGTAACTTATAATGTATGTGTAAGGCATGTTACATGGATTTAACTCATTCAGCTATCTTATGAATTAGGAAATGTAACTAATAATGTATGTGTAAGGCATGTTACATGGCTTTAACTCATTCGGCTATCTTATGATTAGGAAATGTAACTAATAATGTATGTGTAAGGCATGTTAGATGGCTTTATCTCATTTGGCTATCTTATGAATTAGGAAATGTAACTAATAATGTATGTGTAAGGCATGTTACATGTCTTTAACTCATTCGGCTATCTTATGAATTAGGAAATGCAATTAATAATGTATGTGTAAGGCATGTTACATGGCTTTAACTCCTTCTGCTATCTTATGAATTAGGAAATGTAACTAATATTGTATGTGTATAGTGTGTTACATGGCTTTAACTCATTCGGCTATCTTATGAATTAGGAAATGTAACTGATAATGTATGTGTAAGGGATGTTACATTGCTTTAACTCCTTTGGCTATCTTATGATTAGGAAATGTAACTAATAATGTATGTGTAAGGCATGTTACATGGCTTTATCTCATTAGGCTGTCATGAATTAGGAAATGTAACTAATAATGTATGTGTACGGCATGTTACATGGCTTTAACGCATTTGGCTATCTGATGAATTAGGAAATGTAACTAATAATGTATGTGTAAGGCATGTTACATGGCTTTAACTCTTTCGGCTATCTTATGATTTAGGAAATGTAACTAATAATGTATGTGTAAGGCATGTTACATGGCTTTAACTCTTTTGGCTATCTTATGAATTAGGAAATGTAACTAATAATGTTAACTCATTCGGCTATCTTATGAATTAGGAAATGTAAATATTAATGTATGTGTAAGGCATGTTACATGGCTTTAACTCATTCTGCTATCTTATGAATTAGGAAATGTAACTAATAATGTATGTGTAAGGCATGTTACTCATTCGGCTATATTATGAATTAGGAAATGTAACTAATAATGTATGTGTAAGGCATGTTACATGGCTTAAACTCATTCGGCTATCTTTTGAATTAGGAAATTTTACTAATAATGTATGTGTAAGGCATATTACATGGCTTTAACTCATTCGGCTATCTTATAAATTAGAAAATGTAACTTATAATGTATGTGCAAGGCATGTTACTTGGCTTTATCTCATTCGGCTATCTTATGAATTAGGAAATGTAACTAATAATGTATGTGTAAGGCATGTTACATGGCTTTAACTCATTCGGCTATCTTATGAATTAGGAAATGTAACTAATAATGTATGTGTAAGGCATGTTACATGGCTTTAACTCATTCGGCTATCTTATGAATTAGGAAATGTAACTAATAATGTATGTGTAAGGCATGTTACATGGCTTTAACTCATTCGGCTATCTTATGAATTAGGAAATGTAACTAATAATGTATGTGTAAGGCATGTTACATGGCTTTAACTCATTCGGCTATCTTACGAATTAGGAAATGTAACTAATAATGTATTTGTAAGGCATGTTACATGGCTTTAACTCATTCAGCTATCTTATGATTAGGAAATGTAACTAATAATGTATGTGTAAGGCATGTTAGATGGCTTTATCTCATTTGGCTATCTTATGAATTAGGAAATGTATCTAATAATGTATGTGTAAGGCATGTTACTTGGCTTTAACACATTCGGCTGGCTTATGAATTAGGAAATGTATCTAAGAATGTATGTGTAATGCATGTTACATGGCTTTAACTCATTCTGCTATCTTATGAAGTAGGAAATGTAACTATTAATGTATGTGTAAGGCATATTACATGGGTTTAACTCATTCGGCTATCTCATGAATTAGGAAATGTAACTAATAATGTATGTATAAGGCATGTTACATGGCTTTAACTCATTCGGCTATCTTATGAATTAGGAAATTTAACTAATAATGTATGTGTAAGGCATATTACATGTCTTTAACTCATTCGGCTATCTTATGAATTAGAATATGTAACTAATAATGTATGTGTAAGGCGTGTTACATGGCTTTATCTCATTCGGCTATCTTATGAAGTAGGAAATGTAACTAATAATGTATGTGTAAGGTATGTTACATGGCTTTAACGCATTCGGCTATCTTATGAGTTAGGAAATGTAACTAATAATGTATGTGTAAGGCATGTTACATGGCTTTAACTCCTTCGGCTATCTTATGAATTAGGAAATGTAACTAATAATGTATGTGTAAGGCATGTTACATGGCTTTAACTCCTTCGGCTATCTTATGAATTAGGAAATGTAACTAATAATGTATGTGTAAGACGTGTTACATGGCTTTAACTCATTCGGCTATCTTATGAATTAGGAAATGTAACTAATAATGTATGTGTAAGGCATGTTACATGGCTTTAACTCATTCGGCTATCTTATGAATTAGGAAATGTAACTAATAATGCATGTGTAAGGCATGTTACATGGCTTTAACTCATTCAGCTATCTAACTAATAATGTATGTGTAAGGCATGTTACATGGCTTTAAGTGATTCGGCTATCTTATGAATTAGGAAATGTAACTAATAATGTATGTATACGGCATGTTACATGGCTTTGACTCATTCGGCTATCTGATCTTCCAAATGTAAATCCTGACCCATTCTGGTAAATATGACTTCATATGTTTTAGTTCTTGACTTTTGGATTTGATAATTTACTTACTATTTTTTATTTTTTTTGCTCTGTGTCTGCTGACCACTTATCCCATCAGCTGACACCATCATTCAACTAATCTTTTCAGCATTATGGTGCAAAGACATACACTTGGCATGGTTGTTATTCGCATACCTATCAGAAGTGTCCTGTTATACCCTGGAGGTATCTGATAGATCCTGGGGGGGGTGCAGTGGTTGCCTGGTCTTATCTTGCTCCCATTGTGTATTTATTATATGGCTGAAAAATATGCTGAACTGATTTGTTTGTATACCTCCAGCTAATGCACCCAATTACTTTGGCCCAGTGTACTGTCAATATGTGGAGATTAGCGCAGCCATATCTAACAAACGACAATATGATAGGTGGAAAAATAAGTTTATTAGTACTACTTCAAGCAGCAAGACTTTTTAAATATTTCATTTGCATATTGTCACATTTACTTTCTAATAGTCTTGTGAAAAAAATGAGAATGGTTGCCTCCCATCTATAGCTAAGTTGTACATTAGTACAAAAAACACAAATGCTATATCTCCATTGTGCACTGTTAAAAGATTTTTTTGTCGGTCTCATATAGAATGATAGTTTCATAGTTACAGTTTCATAGTTGGAGTACACTGCATACAGGCTATAAACCATGTGAATGCGGCTTCAAATTCCAGGAATACATTAAATTACACTCCCAAGCCATGTGTTCAACTTATTCTTAAAAACAAAGACATATTCTGCTTGTCATACAGAGGTGGCTGTTGGAGGACCTACAAATGCCAGGAAATGGAACTTTAGCTCTCAGTACAATACTGTTTTAACCCGCAACATTTAAGCATGAGATTTTTTAACAATGATTAATGCTGAAGTTATGTTGTAGTTAGATTACAAGGACAAAGAATAATACATATCCAATTTCCTCTGCTTTAATGGCTATTACACCCTAGTTACAATTTTTTAAAGATTTATTCATTAACATTTCTTTTGTCATATCTTGTGTAGAAGCCCACATTGAGAATAATCCCTTTGTACATGTTTCCAGTAAGCATTGCCTGTCACCCTGTCTCACAAGTTTGAGGTTTGCTTACTTTATGCAATAGATTTATCTGTGAAACCATGAAATATATTTCCTGCTTCTCTTAATAAGTAGTATTTGCTATCAACTACTATATGACTGCTATACAGAATTATAGCTTTGAAAGATAATGCATATTAGTGCTGCCTAGGCTGCCTATATGAATCTGGTCCACTATATTCATTATTTTAATCGTATCTCTTTGTGATACAACTGCTCTTTGCTTTTTATAGCAGAGTTGTGTAACGGTTGTGTTCATAAAAGTGTGATGTTTTATTCACTAGTTTAGTTGTCTTCCATGTGATCCATAGGTGTGAGTTTGATTTCACTGTGTGCTTTGTGGGTTACAATGGGTTTCGTTGCTTCTTTTTTCTCACATTGCTGCTTTTGTCGGCTACTTCCTTTTCTGGATCTGTGCTTCCTTGTTCCCTTTCAGAACTGACAGGATGTGTTTTGCAGAAAAGATTTTAGTGTACGCAGTTATGAAGGGAACTTGATACTGAATTGTAAACACATGTTTTCCCATGAAATTTTATGCATTTACTGTAACTCAAAACCACATTTCTTTATTGAAACTATCATGAAACTATTACTCAGCCTACACCATTTTTTGTTTTGCAAGGTCAGTTCTGTTTTTTTTTTTTTTTTTTGTAAACTTTATTCAGGCTGTTTCTGAAAGGAATTGTGATTTTTTCATCTTTATTCAGCTTGATTCATTAAGAATAGTGATTTTTTAAACAGCTCTTCATTCTGTACTGTTTTGTTAATGAGCAGTCCATGGTGTTCCATCTTAATCTTCAGGGAGGGCTTTCACTACCTTAAATGTGAAGAACTGAGCAATGCATATACCTCTCAACTGTCCAGATTTTTGTAGAATGTCCAGATTTTTGCGTCATAGTTTTGGTCTGTTCCTCATAGGTTTTTCTAGCTGATATTTGGCAAATCCATGATGATTGAGGTCAGAAAATATTGACTGACATTTGAGTTTCAAACTTTATGCCTTTATGCTAAAATTCATGCTAATGCACAACCTGTTATTCTATCAACTTTCTACATTTGTAAGAGCAATATAAAATTGTCTTTATTTTGGGGCCTTTGTCCCCCCATTATTTAAGGCTTCATCCAGATTTTTGCCATAAGAAATTGAGAGGTATATGATGTCATATATAACGTATCAATGCTCCACTCAGACAGTTCCCATGATTCTCATATTTGGTGCATGTCCAACTTATACAATGTTTTCATGTTAGGTGATTTTCCATAGGGTCATCTAACTGGTATGTTTACAGGTAGGCAGGTACAGAGTCATATGTATACAGTCACCATGCAGGCAGTTAGCAGGCTATGTATATAATGGTGTCTTTACTGAGTGCTGCAATGGATGCTGGATACATGACGGACTCAGAGATTATGCCCTCCATCATGGCAGAGATGGCATACAATACTTCAAATGCAGTGCCTCAGAACACTGTGCTGTAGGTGTTCAGTTAACTAAAGGGGGTGCATCTGCTACTTACATTCATTCATTCATTTATTTATTTATTTACATTTGTTGACTGGGAGTGTCCGACTGGACGTAGGTCCATTTTCAGCAGAGGCCTGGGGAGAAAAGCTCCACAGATAAAATAAACAGACAGTAGTTACATTGGATTACATAGCGATTAACAATTTAGCATAGCAATTACTTACAACATATTTACAGATGAAGAACGTAGTACATCAGTAGACAACTAGAATCTTTATCTGTGAAGTACATAACAGACATTAACAAATGTTACAATAAGAAGTTCCTGCTGTATAAGTACTAGGCTTATGCACATCTGAGCTTGCTATAATCAAGGTAGTTAGTGGAGTGGAAAGAAAGGTAGTGGTTGGATGGGGTGGGTGATATTAGAGTGGGAGTTGCAAGGGCATAGCCAGCATGTTTTTAGGTGAGCTTTTAGTAAAGTTCTGAAGTGGGTGCATGATGGTATGGAGGTAATTGTGGGTGGGAGGGAGTTCCATAATTTGGCTATGGTGCAAGAGAATAGTGCTTCACCAGCAGAGTTATTGGCTTTAGTGATCTGCAAGTGATTTGAGTTGCTGGATCTTAGTGGTCTGGTGGTGCGATAGGGTTGGAGTAGATTCTGGAGGGATGGGACATTTAGTGGATGGTTTACAAGTTTGTGGGAGAGTGAGAGTTGATACCATTGAAGGAGGTGAGGGAGTTCAAGCCAGCCCAGTTCAGCAAGTGAGAGACAGTGGTGACTATGGTAGGATGCCCCTGTGGCGAATTTGGCGATTTTGTTGTAGCAGGTCTCTAGCTTGTTTAGATCACATTGCCTTAGGTTTATATATATATATTGGAGAGGCATAAAATAGGGTGGAGAGAAGGTGGGAATTTGCTATTGAAATCTTTGCTGCTTTGGTGAGAAGTTGCTTATTTCTGTATAACACTCCTAGTTTTTTGTGGACTTTTGTTATGGTCATGGATATGTGAATGTCAAATTTTAGTTTATTGTCTATTTCCACTCCTAGCAATTTGGTGTGTTCAGTTGGGTATATAGTGGTGTTGTCTTTTGCTGTGATGTTAAAGTGAGAGTTGTTTTGAGTATGTTTGGTGGGTTGGAAGATGAGTAGTTAAGTTTTGTTTGGGTTGAGTATTAATTGGGCATTGGATAACCAAGTTTCAACAGAGGAAAAGGCTTCCTGTGTGACTTTTTGCAGTTTGGGTAGGGACTGGGCTGGGCAGATATTGTTGAGTCATCTGCGTATTGTATGAGTGTGCCATGTTTGGTGGCAGAGGCTAGATTATTGGTGAAAACAGAGAAGAGTAGGGGTCCAAGGATGAATCCTTGGGGAACCCCTATGGAGACAGGTAGTTGGGGAGATATGTCATTCTGCCATACAATGGATTGTTTGTGGTCAGACAGGTAACTCTGAAACCAGTTGGTGACTGACTGAGAGAAGGATAGGTTATTGAGGACAGAGATAAGTTGTGTGGGACCATGTCAAATGCTTTAGATAGGTCTAGGAAAGTAGCAGAGGAGAGATAGCCATTGTTTTTATGCTGAAGGATAGTGTTAGTAAAGGAGAATAAGGCAGTGGTGGTGTTATGGTTTGGTCGGAAACCATGCTGAGTATTGGAAAGGAGGTTGTTAGTAAGGAGGTAGTCTGAGACCTGAGAGTGTATGCATCTCTCTAGTATTTTGGAGAGTGGAGAGAGAATAGCTATGGGGTGGTAATTGGTTAGTTCTGTGGAGGGTCCACCTTTGTGGAGGGGAATTATATGTGATACTTTCCACAGTGTGGGAACGTAACTTTCTGACAGAGATCGGTTAATCAAGATGGATACTGGGTAGGCCATAGTGTCAGCTGCGATTTGTAGGTATTCACTTGGGAGGTTGTCTGCTGCTAATTTGGTGGACTTAAGTTTAGTTAAGAGTTTTTTATGTTGGAGGTAGATACAGGTGAAAAAGAGAAGGCAGTGGGGAGATTACTAGTTGAAGGTGTGTGTTGGAGGGGAGGGGGGTTGTGTTGTTTAACTAGTGATAGTATGGTTTGTGTGAAGTGTGTGTTGAATGAGGTAGCAATATTTTCTGAGGAGTGAGGGATGTTAGGAGGAGGGGTACTGACTTTACCTGGGTAGAGGATGGAGTTTATGGAGGACCAGAATTGCTTGGGGCTGTGTTGTGAAGAGTCTAGGGCAGACTGGTAGTATTGGAGTTTGTCCTGTTTTATTAGCTTTTTGACTCTATTGCATAGTTCTAGGAATTTCTGTCTAGTTGAGGGGGTTTTGGTTTTGCGCCAATGCTCCTAGGCTTTATCCCTGTTTTTCATTTCTGACTTAGTGGTTTTCTGTAGCCATGGGGAGGGTTGTGCTTTAGTTCTGGAAAGTCTTATGGGGGCATGGTAATTAAGGATGCTCAGGAGGGTAGTATTAAAAAATTCAACTGCATCATCAAGACTGAGGTACTTTGGACGATGCCAGTTACATTCTTTGAGGGATGAGATGAATGTGAGTGGGTTAAAGTTTAGTTTTTTACGTATTTGACGGTAGATGACAGGTTTAGCTTGGAATAGGTATTTTTTGAGTAGGAATGTTGGGGAGTGATCACTGAGGCTATTTGATAAGCGGCCTGTTATATATGACTGGGGGCTCTTACTGACTAGTATTCAATCCAGGGTAGTGTGCTTGCTAGAGTTTTTATTTATCCTGGTTGGCAACTGGACTAGTTGGGTGAAGCCATGAAGGTTTACATGATGGGTTGGATGGTTGCCAGAGCAGGATTGCCAGTCAATACTGAAATCACCTAAAATGATAGTTTCTTGGGGGAGATAGTGGGTAGACAAGCTGAGGAGGTTTTCTAGTGGAGGGATGTTTTGGCCAGGTGGGAAGTAGCATCCAATTATGTTGATGGTTTTGTTTTGGTTTATTTTGAGGTTGGTATATATTATTTCTTCATTGCCTATTTGTGGAGCTGATTATTTTAAGATCTGGATGTTTAGATGCTGTTTAAATATTATAGCTACACCGCCTCCTTTCTTGTTTAGCCAGTCTACTCTTAGTATGCCATAACCTGTAGTAAGTATTTTTTCACTAGTAATGTGAGGTTTTAGCCAGGTTTCTGTCAGGATGACTATATCTGGGGAGTACAAGTCTATGGTGGCATGGAGTTCATGGACTTTGTTTGATATACTTCTAATATTTAGGCTTAGTAGAAGGAAGTCACTTGGCTTTCTATTGACTGTAATATGGGAGAAGTTGTGGTTTCTAGCCTGATTATGAGGACTGGGGTTGGAGATGGTAGGGCCAGGGTTGGGGTGGATGTCTCCACTTAGGGCTAGTTTTGATATGCATGCGGTTATTAGTTTTCTCAGTTTTTGAATGTGTTTCTTTATAAGGGAAACTTTATGATTGTGCTCTGTGGGTAATAGGTATGGTGGGAGGGTTACTATGTTAAGTTGTAGGGATGCTTTATGTTTGAGTAATATAGTTGGTAGAATATGTGGGGGGGTGCATAGGGATGGTTCTTGAGTTGGTGGGAGGGGAGCTGAGTGAGGGTGAGACATGAGTGGTGGTATGAGTACTAGTACAGTGGTAGTGGTTGAGTGGGGGAATGATGGAGCTTTGGTAGGATGTAAGATATGCAAAGAGAGTGCATGCAGTGAGCATAGGTAAGGTGTGCTTGTACATGTGAGCTGAGGAGGTGTGATAGTAGTGGGATGATGGAGGAGGTAGTGTTGGGTTAGTGCTGTGGTTGGCTATTGGAAAGATGGGAGGGGTTTGAGAGTGTAATAAAGGTGGGACCACTGGGGGCGGGAGGGAATAGGGGGCAGGGTGGGGAGTGAAGAGGGTAGAGACCCTGTTAGTTGCTCTTATGAGGGGCTGGAAACAATCAGGTAACAGAGTTAACTGATAAATGAACATATGATAGTGACAAGGGTGGTTGTAGTTTTAAAAATGGTGCCTGCCACAAGTAATATTTATTAACTTTGGGATTGTCTTAAGGTAATAAACAGGGAAGGGGGAGGGGAGAACAAGGGTGTGAGCAGGCAGTTCTTTGTACTGCTGCTAATGAGCCAAAGCAAAGACAAGTTTGTGTTTAAGAAACAATCACAATTGACCAAGGACTACTCTGAAACAGTAAGTCATTTCTTAACAATTTATCAGGTGGAAAAACAGGATAACCTTGTATCAGTAGGCTACTGTGGTCTCAGTTTAAATTAACAAACACACATTATTGATCAGTTATGGATACTATTTGCTAACAGAAGGGAATAAGAGAGAAAGTGGAAGATTGTGTGTGTGTGTGGGGGGGGGGGTGGGGGTGGCTGCTTACAAGCCAAAGCAGAGTGCTCTCCAGGGGAAAATGAATATTGGCTCAAACAGGTAGATACACACTCAAAGTTAACTTTAGCTGTCTTCAGACAGTTCAGACCCAGACTGCACTTTTCTTATAAGAATGTTAAAGGTGGTACCGCAGTTGAATACTTAAGAGTGGTGTTAGGTCTAGAAAAGAAGAGTACAGAGAGGAGTAAGCACTTTGAGATGGTAAAGATATATTATAAAGATTACAAAAAACAAACTGAGCAAACAGCTACTGCATGCAGGAAAATATGTCTTGAACCAACTACTAGTATATGCAGATACTGAGCCATTTGGAAAAACATCTGTTAGAAGAAACCTCAGACAGTTATGCAGTCACAGATAAAAATATAGCGAGCAGCAATCTGTTGTGGTTCTCTAATGTGATTCTATCCACCAGTAACAGCACAATTATATAGAAATAATTAGACACCAGTATGAGCTGTCCACACACAACACAATTACATGAATAACATTAGTGAACAAGGTGCAGCTATGCAAATAGACCATACTGTTATACTAAAAACAACTTGCTGCAGACAAAATGCTAGCATGGCTTAGTAACTTCCAATAATAAAGCATAAATCATATTAGATGTCTAACACAATTCAACATAAACATATACAGTTGTAAAATGTCTAACACAATTCAACATAAATAGGTATTTATAGTTGTAAAACACTTACTTGGAGAGACACTGAGCTCCTCATGGGGCTTGTAGCAGAGTGGATTGTAATTTTAAAAATGGTGCCTACCACAGGTAATATTTATTAACTTTGGGATTGTCTTAAGGTAATAAACAGGGAAGTGGGAGGGGAGAACAAGGGTGTGAGCAGGCAGTTCTTTGTACTGCTGCTAATGAGCCAAAGCAAAGACAAGTTTGTGTTTAAGAAACAATCACAATTGACCAAGGACTGCTCTGAAACTGTAAGTAATTTCTTAACCATTTCTCAGGTGGAAGAACGGGATAACCTTGTATCAGTAGGCTACTGTGGCCTCAGTTTAAATTAACAAACACACAGCATTGATCAGTTACGGATACTATTTGCTAACAGAAGGGAATAAGAGAGAAAGTGGAAGATGTGTGTGTGTTTGTGTGTGTGTGTGTGTGTGAGTGTGTGTGTGTGTGTGTGGTGGGGGGGCTGCTTACAAGCCAAAGCAGAGTGCTCTCCATGGGAAAATGAATATTGGCTCAAACAGGTAGACACATACTCAAAGTTAACTTTAGCTCTTTGCAGACAGTTCAGACCCGGACTGTGCTTTTCTTATAAGAATGATAAAGGTGGTACCGCAGTTGAATACTTAAGAGTGGTGTTAGGTCTAGAAAAGAAGAGTACAGAGAGGAGTAAGCACTTTGAGATGGTAAAGATATATTATAAAGATTACAAAAAACAAACTCAGCAAATAGCTACTGCATGCAGGAAAATATGTCTTGAACCAACTACTAGTATATGCAGATACTGAGCCATTTGGAAAAACCTCTGTTAGAAGAAAACTCAGACAGTTATGCAGTCACCGATAAAAATATAGCGAGCAGCACTCTGTCGAGGTTCTCTAATGTGATTCTATCCACCAGTAACAACACAATTATATAGAAATAATTAGACACCAGTATGAGCTGTCTACACACAACACAATTACATGAATAACATTAGTGAACAAGGTGCAGCTATGCAAATAGACCATACTGTTATACTAAAAACAACTTGGTGCATACAAAAAGCTAGCATGCCATAGTAACTTCCAATAATAAAGCATAAATCATATTAGATGTCTAACACAATTCAACATAAACATATACAGTTGTAAAATGTCTAACACAATTCAACATAAATAGGCATTTGCAGTTGTAAAACACTTACTTGGAGAGACACTGAGCTCCTCATGGGGCATGTAGCAGAGTGGATTGTAGTTTTAAAAATGGTGCCTGCCACAGGTAATATTTATTAACTTTGGGATTGTCTTAAGGTAATAAACAGGGAAGGGGGAGGGGAGGACAAGGGTGTGAGCAGGCAGTTTTTTGTACTGCTGCTAATGAGCCAAGGCAAAGACAAATTTGTATTTAAGAAACAATCACAATTGACCAAGGACTGCTCTGAAACTGTAAGTCATTTCTTAACCATTTCTCAGGTGGAAAAACAGGATAACCTTGTATCAGTAGGCTACTGTGGTCTCAGTTTAAATTAGCAAACACACAGTATTGATCAGTTATGGATACTATTTGCTAACAGAAGGGAATAAGAGAGAAAGTGGAAGATTGTGTGTGTGTGTGTGGGGGGGGGGGGGAGCTGCTTACAAGCCAAAGCAGAGTGCTCTCCACGGGAAAATTAATATTGGCTCAAACTGGTAGACACATACTCAAAGTTAACTTTAGCTGTTTGCAGACAGTTCAGACCCGGACTGCGCTTTTCTTACAAGAATGTTAAAGGTGGTACCGCAGTTGAATACTTAAGAGTGGTGTTAGGTCTAGAAAAGAAGAGTACAGAGAGGAGTAAGCACTTTGAGATGGTAAAGATATATTATAAAGATTACAAAAAACAAACTGAGCAAATAGCTACTGCATGCAGGAAAATATGTCTTGAACCAACTACTAGTATATGCAAATACTGAGCCAATTGGAAAAACATCTGTTAGAAGAAACCTCAGACAGTTATGCAGTCACAGATAAAAATATAGCGAGCAGCAATCTGTCGTGGTTCTCTAATGTGATTCTATCCACCAGTAACAGCACAATTATATAGAAATAATTAGACACCAGTATGAGCTGTCTACACACAACCCATATACATGAATAACATTAGTGAACAAGGTGCAGCTATGCAAACAGACCATACCATAATATTAAAAACAACTTGGTGCAGACAAAATGCTAGCATGGCTTAGTAACTTCCAATAATAAAGCATAAATCATATTAGATTTGTAACACAATTCAACATAAACATATACAGATGTAAAATGTCTAACACAATTCAACATAAATAGGCATTTACAGTTATAAAACACTTACTTGGAGAGACACTGAGCTCCTCGTTGGGCCTGTAGCAGAGTGGATCATAGTTTTAAAAATGGTGCCTGCCACAGGTAATATTTATTAACTTTGGGATTGTCTTAAGTTAATAAACAGGGGAAGGGGAAGGGAGAACAAGGGTGTGAGCAGGCAGTTCTTTGTACTGCTGCTAATGAGCCAAAGCAAAGACAAGTTTGTGTTTAAGAAACAATCACAATTGACCAAGGACTGCTCTGAAACTGTAAGTCATTTCTTAACAATTTCTCAGGTGGAAAAACAGGATAACATTGTATCAGTAGGCCACTGTGGTCTCAGTTTAAATTAACAGACACACAGTATTGATCAGATTATGGATAGTATTTGCTAACAGAAGGGAATAAGAGAGAAAGTAGAAGATGTGTGTGTGTGTGTGTGTGTGTGTGTGTGTGTGTGTGTGTGTGTGTGTGTGTGTGTGTGTGTGTGTGTGTGTGTGTGTGTGTGCGCGTGGGGTGGGGTGGGGGGCTGCTTACAAGCCAAAGCAGCGTGCTGTCCAGGGGAAAATGAATATTGCCTCAGACTGGTAGATACATACTCAAAGTTAACTTTAGCTGTTTGCAGACAGTTCAGACCCGGACTGCGCTTTTCTTACAAGAATGTTAAAGGTGGTACTGCAGTTGAATACTTAAGAGTGGTGTTAGGTCTAGAAAAGAAGAGTACAGAGAGGAGGAAGCACTGCTGAGATGGTGAATATATATTATAAAGATTACAAAAAACACACTGAGCAAATAGCTATTGCATGCAGGAAAATATGTCTTGAACCAACTACTAGTATATGCAGATACTGAGCCAATTGGAAAAACATCTGTTAGAAGAAACCTCAGACAGTTATGCAGTCACAGATAAAAATATAGTGAGCAGCATTCTGTTGTGGTTCTCTAATGTGATTCTATTCACCAGTAACAGCACAATTATATAGAAATAATTAGACACCAGTATGAGCTGTCCACACACAACACAATTACATGAATAACATTAGTGAACAAGGTGCAGCTATGCAAATAGACCATACTGTTATACTAAAAACAACGTGCTGCAGACAAAATGCTAGCATGCCATAGTAACTTCCAATAATAAAGCATAAATCATATTAGATGTCTAACACAATTCAACATAAACATATACAGTTGTAAAATGTCTAACACAATTCAACATAAATATGCATTTACAGTTGTAAAACACTTACTTGGAGAGACACTGAGCTCCTCATGGGGCCTGTAGCAGAGTGGATTGTAGTTTTAAAAATGGTGCCTGCCACAGGTAATATTTATTAACTTTGGGATTGTCTTAAGGTAATAAACAGGGAAGGGGGAGGGGAAAACAAGGGTGTGAGCAGGCAGTTATTTGTACTGCTGCTAATGAGCCAAAGCAAAGACAAGTTTGTGTTTAAGAAACAATCACAACTGGCCAAGGACTGCTCTGAAACTGTAAGTAATTTCTTAACCATTTCTCAGGTGGAAGAACAGGATAACCTTGTATCAGTAGGCCACTGTGGTCTCAGTTTAAATTAACAAACACACAGTATTGATCAGTTATGGATACTATTTGCTAATAGAAGGGAATAAGAGAGAAAGTGGAAGATGTGTGTGTGTGTGGGGGGGGGGGGTCTCAATTCATTCACTGAGACACTGCAGTATACAACTCAGATCTACAGATACATGTTTGTAGTATGCAAGATGTTACATAACATGGATAAAAGGAAACAACTTCAGCAGCAAGGAACCACCTCAGCCAGGAGTGAGCCACCCCAACTAGGCCTATCATAACTGTTGTAGTAACAGATAATGAGCAAAGCAGATAATCAGAAGGGAAGCAGGCAGCAGAGAACCACCTCACCTGGGCCCACCATAACTGCTGTAGTAATAGATTAAGAACAAAGCAGACAGTCAGAAGGGAAGCAGGCAGCAGAGAACCACCTCACCTGGGCCCACCATAACTGCTGTAGTAACAGATTAAGAACAAAGCAGACAGTCAGAAGGGAAGCAGGCAGCAGAGAACCACCTCACCTGGGCCCACCATAACTGCTGTAGTAACAGATTAAGAACAAAGCAGACAGTCAGAAGGGAAGCAGGCAGCAGAGAACCACCTCACCTGGGCCCACCATAACTGCTGTAGTAACAGATTAAGAACAAAGCAGACAGTCAGAAGGGAAGCAGGCAGCAGAGAACCACCTCACCTGGGCCCACCATAACTGCTGTAGTAACAGATTAAGAACAAAGCAGACAGTCAGAAGGGAAGCAGGCAGCAGAGAACCACCTAAGTTGGCCCTACCGTAACTGTTGTAGTAACAGATTAAGAGCAAGGCAAACAAACAGATTGTATAAGCAGTTCACAAAGAAACAAAGGTGGGATATAAGTATGTCTCCCAAATATGCAACAAAGTCTAGAAGATTTAGGATCTTTGCTTGGAGGTGTTTACATTGATATTTGTGTACCCCAAGTAGATGCCAAAAAATTTTTCCTCAGGTAGATAGATTGGAGTTGTGTTGGGGAAGAAAGAGGTAATTGGGAATATATTTTCTTGGAGTGTAATGGGTTAGCAGTCTTTAAAAATTCCTTGCATACTACTCTATCACAAATACTGGGTAAGCAAATTGGTACAGCTAAGGAAATTATTTTTTTTTTTTTGAGCTATGATACGGAATTGGAATTGTCTACAAATAGTAATTCCTTGCTGAATCTAATTATGGTGACTGCCAAAAAAGCAATTAGTAGAAAATAGAAATCAAAGTAGAAACCTACTGTACTAGAAGAAGCAGTGGATACAGTAGCAGAGATAAAACAACTGGAAATGGGATCTTTAGAAAAGGGTAGGAGCAAATTACATAGAAAAAATGGGAATTGTGGGAACAATACATGCAGAGGAGGAATGACGTTTAAAAGAAGGAAGGATGGATTTGAATGAGCTATGTAAAGTTTAACTGACAGTGACTGGATAGATTTTAAGTGATGTATAATGTTTGCAACTAAAATTATGTAAATATGGTTTGTTTTCATTTATATAAATGTTTGATTGCTTGTGTAATAAGTGATAATTTAATAAAGATCCTTCTCATTTAAAAAAAAAAAAAAAGCAAAGCATTCAGCAGTGGCACCCCATGTGAGATAGAGGAGACTAATCCTTGAGTCTGGCACCTTAGACCACTCAGCCATCCTGACATGCACATACATTAGTACTAGGCTAACTGCCCATGTGAACCACTTTAAGCCTAGCCAGTTACCTCATGTGAGAATCAAACCCTGCGCCTTGCATTTGTAAAGTACACACCTCAACCATTATGCCAAACCCCAACCAAAGAGGATGGTGCAATACATGATGGCAATGGCAAGGAGGCAGCATATTGTCCACAACTATGGGCCATGACCAAACAGCAGAAAATAAAATGATTAATGTATTGTCAAACTTAGGTCATGGACTACAGTCCATGGACTGGTTGTGCTGTTTATCAGCTATTACTGTGCCCACTCATGCATTAGGGGGTGGGAGAACATAGTTATCATCACTTTCACAGGAGCAGATCACATGACAACAGGTGGCAGAAATGCTATTATATGGACCATTGTCATGAGAGGTGGGTAATAGTCATGTAATCTGGTAGCACTTTGTGAGAGGTTAGGGATCACAGCCATTAGAGGCAAGGTGGAGCTACCCTGTTATGTCAGTAGGTGATATGTACTGTGGTGTTCTGTGGTCTTGGGTATGTATGTTGTCTAAGGCAGTGACAGTTTAGAACTATGGGAGAATGTGCATCTACCCTGATGTGGTATCATATGTCAGGAGCCATGAATGGACACACGTGAGACAGCCAGAGCAAGATGCGATGGCTGGTGTGGTCCAAAATTATAGTGATTCATTTTCAGGAACAATTTGTGATGTTTACATATCTCTGGCCTTTGGCCAGTCACCTCACATCTAGATGAACTTTCCTTTATCATGGAGAGCAGACCCTGCAGAGGCAGACCAGAAGACAGTTACCATCTCTGCAGCGTGGACACCATGTTATCCATCAGGGCTTGACCAGCACCATCTGCTCCTTGTAACTGCAATCCATTTCACTGTGAAGGTGGTGGATGTCATTCCATAAGCCACACAGGTGCTGCATGTCATCTTGCAGGCCACTCAACACACTCACTATTTTCATAATGTTGTGGGTAGCAGCTGTCTGTGGCTGAATTAATGACCTCTACTCATCTGATTAATCCATGTTTCATGCCAAGGTCACAGAGAGTTCTGGAGTAATGACAGCACTACACACCACCAGACATATCTCCTTTGGGTTGAAGACATGCATCAGAGACAATGTGGTTCACAAAAGCCGTTTGTGATGTGAACTACTGCTAGTCTTGGTGGGTCTCTTGGTAACTAGACATTCGTGTAGATGGCACTAGTGAGGCTGGGTTTGACTACTTCCTGATCAGGTTCCTCATATGGGTGGTGGAGGTGTTGCCAACCCCCGAGTCAATGTTGCTATCAGTGTCATTGTGTTATCAAACATAATTATGTAATTATGTGCACCTTTCTCTTATTTTCAGCTGCAGTTGATCTAGTAATGTCAGCCATGTGCTGTCCCACTATGCTAGAATGGACCCTCCACCAGTAGGACCTATGAAAACATAAACTGTATTACATGGACCAACACCTCCACCACCACCGCCTCCCCATTCCAACTGGCATACTGTTGTATGACAGGAGCAGCAGATACCATATGGATGCCTACATACCTTGTGCAGGGTGTGGCAGCTATAGACAGGAGGCAGCTAGACAACAGACACATAAAAGGCATTTGCTAAGTAAGTCAACTGGTCAGTTCTAACAAAGAACAAAGATGAAATGGATACCAATAAAGCAAAGATACACACTACTGATTTCATCTCTGAGTTATAAAGTAATACATCTTGAAATATTCCACATCTTCAATAGTTATTTACAAAAAGAGCAATTAATTATAATTTATGAGAGCAATTCTCTATCCGTTTAGCCAACCTTTATAGTCTAAATGCCACTCACCACTGCTTCCCAGTTATGATCATGCAGACATGTGAAACACTATTCACTAATCTAGAATAAAATCTCTCTTTCAGAAAATTCAGTTTCTAACTCAGAAAGATTCCGACTTGATTCACCTCATTTCAATGCTTCTCAAGACAAGGGTCAAGAGATCATATGAGTTAAGACTAGGGTCAAGGGATCACATGAGATCTACCCAGACTCGTCCTTTCAAAGCATTCTAAAATGCTAACTTATCCATCTACAGCTAAAATTCATTGAGTCTTTTATCATCATCTCATCCTTACCTCTCCATCCTGTCCTTTTTCTTCAAACAATATCTATCATCTTCTTTTCAAATGATGTCATCTTTGTCCTGTTTTTCCTACCTTAATGTAAATAATATAAATACTGAATATTTGCCATTTCTATTTATAGCCGCCTTAATGAGTTTTTCCATAATACCTGCCCTCTGTATTAATTTCATATATTGAGCCTAATTATGTAGTTTTCATTTTTGCTATTGTATGTATTGTTCTAAGTATTTTGCACTGTTTTCCCTTAAACATACTATATTTCCTTTATTTTGAAGTATACTTCACTGGGCTGAACCTGAAAGTGGTTTGCTAAGATTAGCTTTCTACTCCAGTTAATGAATGAAAATAAATAAAAATTAAATGAAAAAGTCCTGTCTAACATGCACTGTACTGTGAGGTATATCAATTTATTGGCTAAAAATTACCTGATACATCCCCTACACAAAGATTTCAAGTCATTACCAGCTCAGCATCCCATGTCCAGGTCACCAGTAGTTACAATTTCCTCTTCTGTTCTCCAAACAGACAACACCAGGAACTTCTCCACTTCTGTGACCTTGTTCTGTACCCATGGACTATCTCCTCAGGTAGATATACCACAGTCAACATCTTAAGATGTTTTCTTAGCATGCAACATCTTATCAGTTACCCTTTGCAAAACCAGACGTATATCCTATAACGACCACCCTATGCAGTGATGTCTTGAACCACTTCCCTGTCTTACCTGCTCCAGAAAACACTTGTCTTCATTAATTTTGTCCATAACCCATGTATGCAGAGGGTCTGGAGCAACAGCTCGGTCTCTTATAAGGTGAATCTTTATAGGGTTTGTTTCCCTTTTGTTCCCAAGACAAGTTATATACATCTGTGAGTAATAACATTGTTAGTGTGTGCATGCAGGACTGAGTATGACTGTCCAGTATGACTCCACACCACCCAACAACACTGTTCCTACTTACATGTCTCCTATTATGCTGTGATATCCCCCTCCCCTTTTCTATGCAGACAACAGCTAAGGGCTTGTTATCCTGACATCCCTTCCTGCAGCAGCTTCGTTCCTTCCTGTAAAATACAGCTCACAGTGCCCATCCACAGAAACAACTGTTGTGCTTCATGGTTTCCTGCCAAACCATTAAAAGTACTTTTCTCAAGTGCTGTACGATCGATGGGAGAAGACTGAAATGAGTTTTACTGAAAGGGGAGTTTTCTTTTTACTCCACTGCAATGCAATCTTGGAGTAGATATATTGAAGTTTGTGGGTGTAGGGGCTGTCCCTCCACATGAGGCTGTAGGGGGGCTTGCCCCCTACAAAAGCAATTACCTTTAAGGTTCAGAGAATCTTGATTTGTCCTTTTTCCTGTCAGTTAGACAACACTCAATAAAAGCGCTGTTGATTGATCAACATGTACATACAGGGGTCACCATGCTCTGTGTAGCAGCATTTCCTGCTATACGCGCACGGAGTACAGTGTGCACCCAACCCACACCCTTGCATGAGACTGTCATGCCATTGTGGTGTGTTTCTACTTCCACATAAAAAAGGTTCTCTATGTCCTTCTTGTTGTCACCCATCAGTAGTGCTCAGTACAAAGGAGGGTCACATTGCCAGCTGTCCCATCTTTTCTCAGTCTGCTTATGTTGCCTACTTCAAATTGCAGTGTTTTAAGACAGTAAAGTCTTGATGCCAAGCTCAGTCACTTAACTTTTATTTCTCCTGCAATGGAGGCATTATCCTGCTAATTCAGGCCTCATAACATGTATCGTGGAGTTTATATTACTACTTTACAGCTGTCTCTGAATTACTATCTTAATATAACGCTCAATCAGGATAGGCTGCAGCATCCTACTCATCCTTACCGGCCCCAGAAGTGTGAAGTATATTGTAATTCTTGGGGGCCATTTGATCGACTTTCATTTGGTCGACAATTCATTTGGTCGACAGGCAGATTTGCCACCCTCCCCAATGTTGTGCGACCCTGGAGTTGATATATATAGTTAGGGGGGGTGTGGGGGGCACATCCCCCCACATTGGGGGTTGTGGGGGGTGAAGCCCCCCACATAAAACTGCTTGTCGACCAAATGAATTGTGGAGAGAAATGGAAATATTTTCCAGAACCAGAAAAAAAGGCAGTTGATCTTTTCCTGATGTTTTCAATGTGATTATGGAAGGAAAGTTATAGTCATAAGCCTAGGTATTTAAAGGATGTAGCCATTTCTATTGGGGTACCACTGAGGTATGCAATATTGATGTTTTTAGGAGTCTTTTTTCAACTTTTGTGAGGTTCTGAGCACATTATATTGCATATAATCATTTTATGCACTTTGTTATGTTTTGAGCCATGTCACCTGAGTCTGAAGATGATTCCGCACACATATGCTAACATTTTTCCTCCTCAAATGTACCTGTCAATGTGACTGTAGTTGCTGCAGGTATTGGAAGCAGCAGGGCTCCTACATGGTCCCTGAGGGACAAAAAAGGTTTCCTATACTTCCTTCATAAGGATTGCACACTGGACCAGTATGAAGGACTATTGTATAATGCAGATATCTGGTTTGAGTTTGCCAGGAGGATGAGTAATGTCACTGCCATCACCTGCTATGGTGAGCAGCATTAGTATCACTATAGTGACCAGCACCGGCAGCCATCACCTGTTATGGTAAGCAGCATTAGTATCGCTATAGTGAACAGCAGCGGCAGTCATCACCTGTTATGATGAGCAGCATTAGTATTGCTATAGTGAACAGCAGCGGCAGCCATCACCTGTTAAGTTGAGAAGCATTAGTATCGCTATAGTGAACAGCAGTGGCAGCCATCACCTGTTCTGGTGAGCAGCATTAGTATCGCTATAGTGAACAGCAGCAGCAGCCATCACCTGTTATAGTGAGCAGCATTAATATTGCTATAATGAACAGCAGCGGCATCACTCTAACCTGCTTAGCCTTAAGGAAAATGAGGAAAGAGACAATCTCCAGTTTCACTATAAACACATTTTATTGCCTTAAGGTCCAGCACTAAATTCTTCTTACTTTGTATTACAATTAAGCATGAGTGGTGGGAGAACATGGCAGATGTCTCAGGAAGTAAGAGCACCTCTCCTGTCAATGGGGGGTGTACACCATCTGCACTATTGTGCAGTACAACTTTAATAGTATGTGTGCATTAATGGCTTCTCTTTTTGTTTTTCCTTCCTTCTACAGACCTTATTGCAGCAGTGGTGTCAGTCACATCAGCCTGTATGCTTTTGGTTTTGGTCCACTAGTGGGCATCAAGCATGCATCTCAGTGGAGAGACAGAGGTACCCATGCTAAAATACCCTATGTATAACAGTACAAAAACAGCAGGAAAAAATCTGTAGAGCACATTAACTGGTATCTGTATATTATTTTTGCTTCAGTAGTGAGTACAAGCCTAGAACTAGTCAGGTTTCCTTTTCTGCCACATGAGAAAAAAACATAAAAATTAATTCAAAGCACGGTCAATAAACTCATCTATGAACATTTCAGGCTTTATCAGTATATTAAACAAAATCAAACAAAAGTCCCTGAGCCCAGGTGTTCATAGCTTCAGCAGCAGAGTCAAATCAATTTTATATTCTGCTCAGTCTGCAGCTTTTACCTCATCAATTAGCAATTTTCAGTACATGAGAGGCGACCTGCCCTAAAATGCCCTATTTCTAGAAAGGGAGAAAAACAGCAAAGACCGCTCAATAGGGCATACCACCTGATAGCAACTAGCTTAACTTTTTTTGCTCAGTAGCAAGCACAGGCCTAGAATTAGCCTGGTCTTTTCTTCTGCTGCTGGAGAAACCAGTGATTTAATTCAAGGGAGGGTCACTAAAATCAGCTATAATCAGTAGTGGCTTTATTAGTATTCTTGGTTTTAAGAAAAATCAAGCAAAACTCAATTAGCCCAGGTGGCCTTGGTTACGATAGAAGAAACATAGCCAGTTTATACTGGTCTCACTTTGGAGTGTTTAGCTTGGTGTGCAGCATCTTATAGCATATGAGAGTCTGCCAAGACTAAAATGACTTATTTATGTAAAAAAAAAAAAAACAAAAACAAAAAAACCCGCAAAAAAACAGCAAGAACTACTCAATGGAGCACATCAACAAAAAGGTATATATTTTTCTTCCTTAACTGCAAGCACAATGCTAAAACTAGTCTGGTCTTCTCTTCTGGAACTAGAGGAAAAATAACTGCAAATTAATTCAAGCTAGGTGACTAAAATCAGCTAGAAATAGTGGAGGCTTTATTAGTATGCTCAGTGTTAATCAAAAGCAAGAAAATTCACTTAACCTAAGTAGACTTGGCTTCAGTAGCAGTGTCCAGTCCAGATTATACTGATCTCAGCTGGAGTTGGTGATTAATAACTCTGCAAAAATGAAAGGGCACCTATGCTAAAATGTCCAGTTTAGAACAAAGAAAAAATGTCAAGAAAACTCAACAGAGCACAACAGCCATCAGAAACCCATGTTTTTTTTTTTGTCTAAATATCAAGCTCAAGCCTATAACTAGTCAGGTCTTCTCTTGTGCGAACAAAGAAAAAAAAGTAAATTAATTCAAAGCAAAAAATATTTATTTATTTTACATTTGTTGACTGGGCTAGTCTAACTGGATACATGTCCATGTTCAGTAGAGGCCCAGGGAGATAAGCTACAAGAGAATTTAGTAACAAAAAATGCTAGTACAATACATTAACAAAGGATGGCAGCTCAGTTACATAACTATCTAACAAACTTATCACATATACAAAGAAAATCTCAACAAGACAAGGTCAGGTAAATAAAGAAACTAAATAAAAATCTAAAATTAAGAAAATATCAACAGAACAAGGTCAGTTAAACATAGCAAGTCTAAAGTTGTCTTATTAGTTAGTTATTATTAAACATAACCCAGTAAATAAGGGAAGGTTAATCAGGTTTAGAACAGGGGCATAACCAGTGTGTTCTAAGGTAAAGTTTAAATCATTAAAATCAGCTAGAAACAGTGTATGCTTTATTAGTATGTTCAGTATTAGGTAAAATCAGACAAAAGTCACTTATTTCAGGCATTTTGATAATCTCAGACCAAACCTTGATTAATGGATCTTAGTTTCACAGGACAGTGCTAGCCATCAGTTTACAGACCATCAAACGCCTAGCCAATAAACCATATTCAAATATTCCCTCCAGCTTCAAAGAATAGACCTGGGTGAGAATTTTATGCTGTCCATCCAGTTATCTAAGTTTACCTTGAAGGCGGCAAGGGTGCTGCTCACCTGATATTTAATGAAAATGTATTCCAGACGTGGGGGATACCAATATATTGGAATGCGAGTCTACTACTCCAATTTGCATTATTTATCAGCTGATGACTGTTCAGGTCTTTTAACTAGGTATTTGGGAAATCATTTGTTCTGCTCTGCTAAAGAATAGGAGATCATGGAGAGTTGGATATTTTGTGGTTTGAAAGGCAGGATGGACATCATACACAGACGTGTCTGCAAAAAAACAAGGGCAGAATGGGGCTGCCAGTCTGTTTGGGTAATGGAGTTAGGAGCCTCTGAGGTGTCTGAAGCTGTAAATTTTGACAAATTCAAGCCAAAATGGCATCATTATGTGCAATAATGATTCTGATAAATGAACGGAATTATAACTTATTTGGTTCTAGAGTAGATGCTTTTGGAAATTAGTGGAGTCAGAAGGATTTTTGACCTACTAAGAAGACATGATGGACAAAAGATATCAATAGGAGTTATCAACAAGAGTGCCTTGATACATTATGACCGAATCATACCTCTCAACTGTCCAGTTTTTTCAGAATGTCTAGACTTTTACCTCATTTGTTTGGCCTGCTCTTCATAAAATGTTTATTTTGCAGGCAAATCATTGGGGATCAAGTCACTAAATAATGACATACTTTTGCGTTTCAGACTTCATATCCTTCAGAAACGTACCTGCTAAAACAAATCCTGTTACTCTAGCAACTTTCCTATTTTCTAAGAGAAATTTTTAAACTCTGTCTCTATTTTTGTGCCTTTGCCCCCCCCCATTATTTTAGGCTTTACCCAGATTTCTTGAGCTAAGAGATTGAGAGGTATGATGATGGTTTCTGATTGAATGGTGTACATCACCTATGCAGTATGCCATGGAAATGTTTTGTTTGCCAAAGTGAAGTAAATTATATTTTTTTCACATTTAGTTTGAAAGCATTGTCCTTCCGCTCATTGCAAATACTGTGTGGCCTATGTTGGTGCAGTTCTGAGGTGGTCGGGGAATGAATAACAACACACCATTTGCAGTCATGTGCAAACTTACATAACCACAAGTCAGGAGTATTGGCTTGAAGGTCTGACAAGTAGATGCCAGATACAGGAGAGGGGACCAACACAGCCTTGGGGAAAAACAATAGTAACGTTTTGCTTTCATATTTCAGTTCTTTCTGAACCGGTACCTGTAATTTTATCCTCTTGGGTTCTTTCAGACAGCCAATTAACTGTTTGCCAAATGTGGATTTAGATTTTGATTTACAAGGCTGTCAGCTCACCTGCTATGGTAATACAAGTCCAGTTTGCAGCTTTCATATAAAGGGGGACGTTTGCTTAACTGTGTGTTTTAAATAGCCATCTTTTTGCCTTATTACCAAACATGGCAGCACACTTATTTTTTTTCTGCAGTCACAAGGGTTTGAATGGCTTTATTACTGCAAGATGACTTGCATTTAATCAACCCCTATTTAGTCATATTGTAAAACCCTTACATCAGCAAAACAACAAGGGAATAAAATCTGATTTTAGGAGGCTACACCTCTTCTTCTTCCAGTCTACCTTTATATAAATAAACAGAGCTGCATGAATTAGTGTTGACTAAACGCAGGTTGACAATATGTCAGAAATCTGGTTTATGCCCGTGCTGCATCTATTTATTTATTTATTAACCAGGATAATTCCACTGTGCTTTGCAGTTCCTTTTCATAGGAATTCATAGGTAACAATGTCTATATCTATGGTATTTTAGTTGCACATGTAGTGACAGCAGTTTATTCTTTTAGTTTTGGGCGACTGCATTTGGATAACCACCTACCTTACCAGACGGTCAAACTGGTTAGAACTGTAGTTTTGACAACATCCTATTTGGAAATGAAGATCATCTTCTGCATGGTTTAGCATAGTGGCTGCTGTTGCTACCATGTCCAGTGGTTCAGCACTGTTTCACATACAGTTAGTGACTATTGTTTGTTATACACTATATGGAAATCAATCATACCTCCTGACTAATAAAAAAACCCACTTCATTCTGATAGTCAAATCAACAGTTAAGTATCAGTGCACTTAAAGCACTTACATTAGAAATAGTTAAATAGTTTCATGTTTTTCCCGAGGTTTTTGACCATACCACAGTACTTATATCATACATCAGTGATGGTATTGTGTTGAGATGATTTGTGCCATTTCTGTCCACTGACAGTTCTTTGGTTATTTTTAGTTGGTGTGGTAGTTAGCACTTGTGCTAGTGTTGTCAGTTGTCTGATGGCCACTTTGCTAAGGGCTGCAGCGAGGCTGAATGCGGCACTCTCAGATGTCACACGGTACCCAGTAAACCACCTGCCTCATATCAATGAATTCAAGAGAGGTTTGTGAAATGCAATCTGTGATCTGACCTGTCAGCCAACATGTTGAAAGCACTAAGTAATGTGCTTGCACATTGAAAAAACTGTCTCGGTCTAGGAGACAGTACTCTCAGACATATTCTGTGCCTGTTATATAGTTGTTAAATATAGCAAGCATCCACATATCTCAGTGCTGGAAAATGGTAAGCCATGAGAAGCTTTCAGCTGCCATATTCAGCACGCTATACCTCTCATGAGTTTCACATCGGAATAAAACAGTGTAATTTTGAGTTCCAAAACCATGCTACGTAGTATGACATTGGATTAGTACAGTTTTCAGGACTGTCTCCAGCTATAAAGGGAATAGTAGTAGAGTATACATAGTGTACACTTTATATGAGGTTCAGGCAGGCTGGAAACTTTGTTTTCTCAATAGCAAAGATTTGCCTACAAATGGCCTTGATACAAGTGCCAGAAACAGAGGCATGGTAAATGCACTCACGGTACACAGAAGTCTTGAAATATACATTGGGAAACTCCTTGCAGCAAATATTTTAATACAATGTCATTAAAAGAAGAAACCTGAGGCCACAAGGAAATAATTAAATGACGTCTAACCTGAGCTATGAGTGTAAATCTAAATGTTACTCTCAGCAGATAAACTTCCAGCAGCCTGAAAAATCTTTTTTTTTTTTTTTTTATGTAGAGCTAAAATCTAATCATGCTGTTTTATATTCAAGCAACAATGTGGTACACAGAAATTGAACTTTTAACTACCAGGCTATCCTGTTTGTTTATTATTTGGGCTAAGTAACATATGTCTGTAGACAGAATCCGCACATAAATAAACTTTCCCAGCTTTTACCATCTGTTCATCTGCTTGTTGCCTAATAATATAATTTTGTTGTTTAGAACTGTCTCGCTGTTTTACCATCTAATCATTCTGAAAAACAGCAATTATGAAGTAATAATAATTAACATTTACTAGTGAAGTAGCAATTCTTCAAAAACGGTGCTATATCGAACACTCAGATGAGTATTTAGTCCCTGTGGTATTAATACTCACTTCTTACTTTTTTTAAGGCTTAGTTTATGTGCCTTATTTATGGTGAGGTGCCACGGTATGATTTAGCCCAATAGCATCAAAATCTGTGACTTTGCTAACAGGATGCATTTCAAAATGCACTCCATCTGTTATGTTAAACTTGTCTTCCTTCTGACGTACTTTGGGAATGGGTGATAATCTTCACAAACTTTGCAATAAAGGTGCATCATTTTCCTGAAGGAATGAAAAACATCTTCAGATCTAGTTGGTTAATTAAACAGTTAAGATCTGAAAACATGAGGCAGATGTTCAGTTTGTCCTTTTGTTAAGCAAGGCCACATTTTTTCTGTTAATAACAAGATGTTTATAATGAACATCTTATTACACTGTGAATAGCAGAATTATTTATACAGCCTTGTGCTGCTCTGGAGTTTTGCATACAAGGAACACAGAGCTGTGCTTTAGAAATCATGTTACTGAGAATGGGGGCCGTATTTATCAAGGCTTACATGGGGGTGCAAATTGAAATGAAAGCAGCAGGAAAAGTCGGTATCTGGCGGAATCTAAGTTACCCACAGAGGATAAGGCATGAACACATTCAAAATACATTGTGTGCTGTACTTTTTGTGCAATGTGAGAAATTAACGTCACATGTTAATACTGAGTATATTACTATTTATAATTGACAAAAGAATATAAAATCAAACTCATTGCTATTATAACCTGATATGAAATTCAATAAAAAATGACAGTGAAATTATGAAAAAAGTTAGTTACTGGATAAATGGAGGCTAAAAGAAAAAGTCTCAGTACAACCTGACAAGCCACAATTAAAGAGCAGTGAAATCTTTGCATTGGTAAAAATGGTGCATTTTAAAGTAAAAAAAGTTTAACAGAAAAAATAATAAAGCATTCTTGCTCACCATTACAGATACTCCAATAGGTATCACCAATAGGGACACACGCAGAAATGTGAAGAATGTCCAGATAACATGCATACATGTGCTCATAAAACAGTAACTGTCGTGACATGTATGCAAAAACCACAAACCAGCAATTGTCGTGACATGTATGCAAAAACCACAAAGCAGCAATTGTCGTGACAGGTATGCAAAAACCACAAGCTAGCAATTGTCGTGACAGGTTTGGAAAAAACACAAATCAGCAATTGTCGTGCCATGTATGCAAAAACCACAAACCGGCAATTGTCGTGCTATGTATGCAAAAACTACGAATGAGGTATCACAGGTATTTCCTCTTATTCTGATGCACATCTGTCTTGGATTTAGTATATGTGTGTACCTGGGTGAAAGCGTGTGGGGTTACCCTCCAAATTTGCTTAAAATGTGTTGCAGTGATAACTTTTACTGTTTTAATCTGAAGTCAGATTTTGTGATAGCATTTATAAGTGCAGATTGCAAACCTTGGGTTTATAACACATACTCAGAGCACTTAAATTCTTCACCAGGATTATGATTCTATCACAACTAAAAATAAAACGTGAATTCCAGTGGATCACATACAATATGTGATGGTATACAGAGTCAATAAAACATACAGCCCAGTCCTTATTGTTAAACAATGTGTCTGCATGTGTGCATGTTCTTGACCTATGGGGATGGGTTATAGTTCTACTAATTCACAGCAGAGTGGTGGGATTACATAAGACCCAAATAATGTTAGGCCTGTCTACCTAACCCATAATGTATGCACAATCATAGGGAGAGTCATAATGTAGCTTATACAGACAGGAATAAAACCTGCTTATATTGCCCATGAAAGCATACTCGTTAGTTAAGAGGAGAGCTTAGCTTCTGAAACTTGTGACATTCTTTAAAATGGTAATGTCAGTGCCTGATGAAGACATAAAAGTGCATTATTATATACTGAGCTTTCTAGTGCATTATACACTATTACATATAGCTACCAAAGTAAAGAAAACTTGTTCTGTAGTCGATCCGATTCTTAATGTTCAGTAGGCAGAATAGTCCCAAACAAAGTTGGCTTATGCTCAGAATAGACAACAATCATACTAGCAGGCTGAAGGTACAAGTGGAGACTGACAGTAGATGTAACCTGCAGGAAGCATTGCATTCAAGGGGTGCTATATTCTAGACTGTGACTGTGACAACAGCACTTAAATTCAGTTGTATGGCATAACGAGTGCAACTAGGAAGTGACTTTGAGGAATAACCTAGAAAATACTGAAGTCATGACCAATGACAAAAAAAGGCTATTTGTTGAGGACAAGGACAACACTACAACTTCTTTAATCACTGCTATGACATTTCATATTCATAGTCTTACTGAAGTCTATACCTGTACGAACTATTTCCTGAGCTGCAAAATCAAGGCAAAATTCATCAAAATGCACATTTAGGACTCACAAAAAGTTTTTACCTATTTCTTAGTATATGCCTAATCACAGGCCATGAAAACTGACTGTAATCAACCACTATAAATAACACTTGGATTGCTGTGAAGTGACTCAAATTTGTTATTAAAGGCAAGTGCAACTACAGTTTGATACATCTTCTCTGAATACACCAACATCTCTGTTTTTATGCTACATGTGCAAAGCACAAGTATGTATTTGTTTCAGCTATTTATGAAAAAAAGATGACATTTTACTAGAAACTATATTAAACCAAGCATAAGTCCCAAAATTGTAAAGGTTTTGGAAGGGGTGGTAATCAATAACTCAACGAAATCAGCTAGAAGAGAATGCCCATTCTTATTCATTACTCACTTAAATGGAAAATTTGTTGGACCAAGAGGGATAGGACATTGGGGCTTGGTAGTAGTAGTACAGACACATATAGATAAGCTAGTGATAGCCACCTTCTATGGACCTAACACAAATTCACCCAGTGTCTGATCAGAATTCACCCTGTACTTCCTACAATACCATTTGAAAAATATTATAGGAATCAATTATTCCCCTCAAACTACTAAAGCAATGTTAACTATTCTACAGGAATTATCTCTTATTGCCTTTTGGCATATTTTCAGTCCCAAGGTCAAATGTTTACTTATTTCAGTAACAATGCAAATATTGAGAGTAGACTGGACATGATTCTGATGTCCAAAATCTTGCTTCTCCTATTATTAGATATATAGATTTTGCCCACTCCTTACTCAACTCATTCTTTCTTGATGTTATCTTAGGGGAACAGGAATGCCCATGCTAGAACATTTTATTGGAAATTTGACCCATTATGGCTTAAGAATAAAGACTTCACATCATATTTATGTGGTTGAATTATCATCTATTGGAAGAAGAACTCTAAAGCACTTTTATCCCCAGCTATTCGATGAGAAAGGTTTAATATATATGTCAAATGCCTGAGCATGCAAATACATACAAAACATAATATGCAATTTCAATTGAAGTTAAAATAGTTAGAGGATGAAATTAACATTGCAGAACTTCACTATAGGCAATCTGTCTACAGTAATAAATTAGCTTCATTGCAATGGAACCAGGCCAAATATAAATATAGTACATGTATGACTAAAAATTACACAAAAGGGGTAAAGGTTTAAGCTTTTTGTTTTTTACTGGACAAAGGGAATAATGTCACCTATGATTTTAGCCAGGAAATATCAGCAGATGTCGCAGGAACTCATGATAACAGCTTGCAAATGCCAAGATGCATTGATTACCACAAATCCACAGTAATTAATGCAATTATGTTTTCGGAATATGGCAAAATTCATGAGCAAAAAGTCTTTCATTATGTTCCAGTAGAATTTTATCTGGGCCTTCTTACAAGTTCTAGGTTTGCAATATAATTTATCCATCACTGCCACTGCTTAAGTGTTAATTCTTTTGCATGCTTTAATATGAATGCGATTGTTTGGGGGAAAATTCATCTAACTAGGTTACTCATCAGGGCTTCCCCCTTTCCCCACGCTTCTTTATCCTGGCAGTTTATGCATTACATATTGTGCTTGTGATTTCTAATATGGAGGATGGAATAAGGATTTGTAGTTATGATACATTTCCCTCCTCTTCATCTGTGGATGACTGCGTCATTTTGGTTAAATAACCCATTGCTCAGTGTTCATCGTATCATTGATTCCCTGGAGGAGTTTTGTGTGGTGTCTCGACTCAGGTTGAATATGAATAAAGCTAAAATCTTTCTCATAATGCAGCAAGCTATACTGAGTCATTCTATGTCACCAGATCTCTGTTTCACGATAGCTACTTCCACAGTTTACTTTGGAATTGTCATGGATATATGTCCCAAACTTACCCTACAAGATAATATTAACTGTATATCAGATAGAATTACCAGATCTGTTAATGCCTGGAAGAGCTTGACTCTCATATTCCCAAGCAAAGTACAAATTGTCAAAATTAAGCTTCTGCCTAAAATTCTATTTGTAATCCAAAACTTACCACATTTAGCTAAAAAATGATGGCAAATGCAGTTATTTACCTTTCTTTAGCAGGTGGAAAGAACATGCATTGATAGCAGAAAGTTATATATCCTGGTTTCATAAGGGGAGGGCTTCCATAATGTTCTTATGTATGCCAAATCCATTTTGGAACTGTTTTGGTTTCAAGTTGAATTCTGCAATGTCATCACCACAAGGCAACTATAAGTTCCTAAGTAATCCAACAAAGTATGGGATCCAGATGTGTTTGAGCTATGGTTGAATACATTAGGACAAGGCATATTGGGTAGAAAGAAGATGCCATACATATACCCATTTATCTGGTTTATGGCAGAATTTGCGCATTAATAATAATACTAAACCACTCTATTGACCCAACTGGATTGCACAGTTGCTGTGTGATGGATGTGTGAAATAAAGTGAGGGAACAGTGAAGTTGGACTTAGAATATCAGGATATATCTTAACAACAACACAACAGTGTTGCTGGCCAGGAAACCATATAAGCGAAAACAGATAGCACACCTGTTTAATCCAGAGGACTGAAGGTCCATGGTTTTACATGGAATGCCACAATGATCACCACAACTTCACAGATAGGTCTCAATCTCTTAGTGCAAGACATCTGGACAAAGGTCAACATAATGTGAGGATAATAACCCAAAAATTGGGAAATATTTGACATATTTGCCCTATAGAAAAATACTAGAATTACCAGGGGTTTGTGTTAAGATACATGTTCTGTAGGATTTGAAGTATGAAACTCAAATATACCTGTCCATCTCTTAGAGCAAGAGATCTGGACAAAGCCATACAGAATATGGGGACAGAGGCCCAACAATAGGGACATTTTTGAAATACTGTTCTTACAAACTTAGAAAGTTGATAGAATAATAGGTTTTACATTAGCATGATTTTTTATGAAAAACATGAGGTTTGAAATCCAAATGTCTGTCATTATTTTCTGACTTCAGTCCACAATGACATGCCAATGATTTGCCAGGAAACCACATTTTATGAGGAAAAGATCAAAAATGTGAACATCCTGCAAAAATCTGGACAGTTGAGAGGTATGACCTCAAATGTATGTAATATTAAGTCACACCAATCCTGTTTTCATCCCAGTGATATGGCAGAAAACCATAAATTTGATAAGTAACACATCCAGACATCTTGTGAATATCTGGACAGTTGAGAGGTAGAAATGTGAAGTACATGGTCCAAACACAGTGCAGTACATTATATCTACAGTGCAGAGTATTGTGATAGCCCATTCCTGGCATTCTGTACTGAAGTTGTGTAAATGATCTATAAGGGGTCATGGACTGCCATATAAAATAAACACTCAGGGGGAACTGTGTGTATTGAACAGGGACACAGATGGATTGGAGGAATGAACACAGAGAAAGAGGACAAGTGGAACAACCTAATATACAGCAGATGAGGGCATGTCAATGGAAGATGTTTGTAGCAGCAACATCAATCGTGTCTATATGGTGCACTAGGGACTGCACAGTGAAAATGTGTTTTATGTGACTGTCACACAAGGTGACATAACAATGAGGAGGATGTCTGTGTGAGATAAACATCCTTACATGAATAATGCAGAGGACATCTATCAGGGATCTGACATACAAGTGGGGTAGGGTGCATATTGTGAATCTGTGCAAATTGATTTACCTAAATATGAGTGTAACCTCAGTGGATGTCTCCATTAATTGGGACACAGGTAAAGGCTCATGGATAACATTAAAAGAAGCAACCACAATCATGGACAATATCAGAATAATACCACCAGTAACCCCATGCCTCTGACATAACATATGTGATATAGAGTGATAAGAGATGATTTTGCACAAACACACTTGTACAATTATTATGGTATGTACACACTCTATGAGAGTAATCACATACACTGTCCTGGCACTATAGCATCTCACAAGGCATTCAAAACCATCCTCCACTCTGGAATTATAGATAAACTCACTAAACTAGGTATAAATTCCTATATCACAAGATGGGTTGCCAACTGGCTTACTGACAGAACCCACACTGTGAAAGTAGCAGACTCCAAATCAGACTTCAGACCAGTGACAAGTGCAGTACCACAGGGTTCAGTCCTGGGTCCTCTCCTGTTTGATATCTACTTCTCTGAAGTGCAGGCTAACACAGAAGGTCTTTGGCTAACTAAGTTCGCAGATGGCTGCAAACTAGGAGCCATAATCGAAACTCCTAATGATGTGTACATCCTACAAAAGGACCTCACTCAGATAGATGCCTGGTGTCAAAGCCATGGCCTCAAGCTTAATGCCAAAAAGTGCATTGTCATCTCCTTTGGTAAAAACTCTGTACCCAAGAACTACCACATAGGCGATAGTCCATTTAACACTGAAAGTGTGATAAGAGACCTTGGTACACAGGTGGACAGTAGTCTCTCCTTTGATAATCACATCGCCACAGTGGTCAGGAAATCCTTCTACATGGCACACCCCATCACAAAAGGTTTCTCATCCAGAAAAATAGAGGTCATTGTTCCCCTCTACTCATCACTCATTAGACCCATTATAGAGTACAACATCCCTTTTGGTATGTACCTCACAAGACATCTACAACAACTGGAAAGGCCACAGAAATACCTCACGAAGAGGATTACTGGCCTCAAACAGATGCCCTATGCAGACCATTTAAAAAAACTCCAGCTTTACTCCGTCGCATCTCAGGCAATGTCTGCCTAACATACAAAGCTATGTCAAACCCAGAGCTGTTGGACATGCTCCACTTAAAGAAATCCCAATCCCTCCAAGCTACATGCTCTAGGGATGTAAAGCTTGTCACCACAATAAACAGAACATGCTGGAGGGATAAATTCCTGTCCCAGAGACTTCCCATAATCTGGAACAGACTACCTATCTATGTCAAACAGAGCTCCTCATTAGCACTCTTCAAGAAAAATATTGCTGATTGGATGGGTAATAGGAAATTCCCCCTAGGGATAACTTCTGTGGCTCTGCTTGACAGGGGCACAGGAAAATCATTCTCTTGGGTGGCGAAAGACAGGGTACCTTTTTGGCTAGGCTTGTATAGGCTCTAGGGCTAGGGCTAATAGCCTAGTACCTACCTATGAACCTATAAACCTATGGGGGTATCAGGAGGGACACTGCTGTACCTCTATGTGACATTATGAGCAATACAGGCTAGCTGACTGGTATGCATGGCATATATATATAGATATATATATATCTATATATATGTGTGTGTATATATATATATATATATATATATATATATATATATATATATATATACAGCTAATGCATTGAACCATATGCATTGAACCAAGAAACCACTGAAACACAATAAAAACAGAACTGCACAACAAACATGACATGTAACAGCTGTAGGCAGGGGGGCAAGCCCCCATGCACCCTCCACACCCCCCGCTACTTAAATATATCAACTCCGAGATCACACTACATTGAAGTAAATGGAAATCTCCACCTTTGGAGATTTCTGTTTACAGTTTCGACGGTTCGCACTTTCAATACATATGGTTCGATTCATATGCATTCGCTGTTTTAAGCTTTTGCATAAAGTAGACCCATATATACACACATATATATATATATATATATATATATATATATATATATATATATATATATATACATATGCACTGCCAGCACACACACACACACACACACACACACACACACACACACACACACACACACACACACACACACACACACACACACACAGACACACACACACACACACACACACACACACATATATATATATATATATATGTATATATATATATATATATATATATATATATATATATATATGGCATAATTCACACTGTCACAAATGATATCTGTGCCATTAATGTTGTCAAACACCTATGTATGTAGTGTGTGCATCACCAGAACAGGTAGCAAATGTGCATCTGGTGTAACAACTTGATGGGTGTTCCACACCATCAGACATTCATGTTTATGCCACAAAAAGAATACCTAGGTGTGCCCAATAAGCTGTGCGATAGCTCACTGTTACAAAGGTGATACACTTCAGTTACACACCAGTGGAAGGTGTGTAAGGAGGTACATAAGAATACCTAGGTGTGGCCAATAAGCTGTGCGATAGCTCACTGTTACAAAGGTGATACACTTCAGCTACACACCAGTGGAAGGTGTGTAGGGAGGTACATAAGAATACCTAGGTGTGGCCAATAAGCTGTGTGATAGCTCACTGTGACAAAGGTGATACACCTCAGTTACACACCAGTGGAAGATTTGTAGGGAGGTACATGAAGAAGGATGCATTGCACTCAGTTGTTGGTGTGATGATGGCTGGGAACTGTTGAGGTATTATGGCCTCTGATGTGGATGTCTTTCACATACTCAGTACTTGTGTTACACACAAGGGAGTATTCAGCACTTTGACCACTTGCTGGTGGGCATTCCACTTACCAACTACCCCAAGACACAAGTCACATACTGATTGGTCTGATTATAGGGTGTGATGTCCACATTATACTTGGGTTGTGTGTTTGTTTTCCTGACCTAATAAATCCTCCCATGTTTTCTTATCATTGCAGGTGTTGTCATGGCTATGGCAGCAGTCTTTGGTATGTGTTGATACTGTTTGTATTATACTATTATCACAGTTGTAGTCAAGTATTGCCCAGAATGTGTAATCCTTCAGGCAGCTGTTTGGACATAGGATGTGTATGTCATCTGTGATGTCCATCACTTAACTAATGGACAGGAAAGGGCCTACCAGATAGCCCTGATGTATGGACCTGATCAATGAACCTGAGATATAGGTCATGCCACACATTTCAACATAGTGAGATGCCACATATGTCATACACTGGTCTACCCATTTGGAGATGTAGCTGTTTATGGCTACATATGACAGTGTTGATTGAATACTTCAGTGTGGATTTGTGTCAAATGTCTTGACCTGTTCAAGTTCCACAAGATGATACTGTTGTCATGCATACCCTCAATGACCTCTTTGAGGACATCTATCAGATGTAACAGACATGATGTAGCATTAACAGCTCACAAAGGTCTGTTATGAAAAGCCAGGATATTGCTAGTGTCCATATAGAAAAGGTCCATGATGACATGTTGGTCTACCTCACAGCTGAGAAGAATCAGGGTGTGTCTATACATGCATGCATCAGATGCTGTCCCCCAAACTCAGATGGATGCATGGTGATGTACACCCTTCCGCAGGAGCATAGCTTATATTCAGGGTGTGCTGAAGTGTGTATTCAACAGGTGTATGGAGTCACACCTTAGGTGATTTGTGATGTCACAGCCCATTAATTCTGTGTGATAGGCCTGGATTAAGGTAAGACAGTGCATACTGCCTATTGTGATCTGGCCTAGGGTTTTGACACAATCCCCCATGCAGAAATTATTGCAAAAGTCTCTCAGCAGAAATTATTGCAAAAGTCTCCCAGCTGGGGATTAACCCTTACATCACTAGATCGGTTAACAATTGACTCACTGACAGAACACATACTTTGCAAGTTTTTGAATCAAACTGTACCAGTAAAGCTGTCACCATTGGTGGACCCCGGGGATCTGTGATTGGCCCTTTACTGTTTGGAATTTATTTCTTGACAGTTCAGGCTAAAGTACATGGCATTGGCTTACCAGGTTTACTGATTCTTGTATACTGGGTGCACCCAGTGAGTCCACCAATGATGATAATATACTACAGAAAGAGCTAACACAGACAAATGAATGGTGATAAAAGTCACATGATCTACAAATAAATGTAGACATGTGTCTTTATGTTGTCCTTCTGAAAAGTGGAATTACGTGCTAATTACAGCACTGACAACAGTCCACCTATACTAAAACCCAGTGATGCAAGCACTGGGAACACATCTAGATAGCATCATAAGTCACACCATCATAATCAGATCATAGGATTGTATGACAATACTGTACTTGAACCTTATCACAACACTAATAGAGTATAATGCTCTCTTTTGCATGCACCTCACCAGATACATGCAACAGCTGGAGAGACCACAGCCCTTTTTCATCAAGATAACACAGGGCCTACATACCATGCCATGAGGTATGTGGCTAGACTGAAAACCATGTCACTGTAATCTGTATTGTATAGGATGAGGTGATTTCAGCCTGGCCTGTAGGCCAGTATCTGACCCTGCCCTGGTGGGACTAGTGCTTATTCACAAATCAGATATAGCTGATGACAGTAGCAGTGTCTGTTGAGGGGAATATGGCACTAATAGTGTCCCACATGCTGGTGTAATAGGCTCTCTGTAATGTCAAGCAAGAACTCAAACACACACACACACACACACACACACACACACACAGTTGACTATAGTGTGAATAGAAGCCCTATCTATCTAAGTACAAAGACTATAGAACTCAGAGCTTTACACAAATGCCACAGCACAAGTCTGATATATACAAGACTGCTAGTCAGTTTATAGTGGATGACATCAGTAGGCCATGTTGGAGAGAAGATGTTGGGAGGTGTGCATAGAATGGATGCGTAGGCATGTGCAAGTATCAAAATATTATCAATCCATGGTATTGAGGCAGTAACTGTAGAATACACTATTCTGCTCATCTGTCTAGACACACACACACACACACACACACACACACACACACACACACACACACACACACACACACACACACACACACTTGACTGCAGTAAGAACAGAACTCCTACCTATCTAAGTAAACAGACTACAGAACTCAGTACTTTATTCAGGTGTCACAGTACAATTCTGACTTGTACAACACTGCAAATCAACTTATAGTGGATGATATCAGCAGGCCATGTTGGAAAGAAGATTTTGGGAGGCCTGCATGAAATGGATGTGTAGGCACATGCAAGTATCAAAATACTATCAATCCATGGCATTGGAGCAGTAACTGTAGGAAATAGAATTGTGCTCTTCTGTCTAAACACACATACACGCACCCAATTAACTGCAGTGAGGACAGAACCCCTACCTGTCTAAGTACACAGACTACAGAACTCAGTACTTTACTCTAGTGCCGTGGCACAAGTCTGACTTATATAACACTGCAAGTTAACTTATAGTGGATGACATCAGCAGGCCATGATGGAGAAAAGATGTTGGGAGGAAGTGGATGCACAGGCATGTGCAAGTATCAAAATATTATCAGTCCATGGCATTGGAGCAATAACCATATGATACACAATTCTGCTTTTCTGTCCAGACACACACACACACACACACACACACACACACACACACACACACACACACACACACACACAGTTCACTGCAGTCAAAACATAACCCCTACCTATCTAAGTGAAAAGACTACAGAACTCAGTACTTTATGCAAGCTTGATGGCGCAAGTCTGACTTTTATAAAAAAGTTAACTTATAGTGGATGACATCAGCAGGCCATGTTGTAGAGAAGATGTTGGGAGGCCTACATAGGTTGATAACTTCATAGGTTCATGGGAGGTTACTAGCCAAATGGCCCTAGGTAGTTCACAAGCCTAGCTCTGTAAAAACACAAGTACCCTTTTTGAGCATAGTTAGATGGGCATTGATAGCAGAGCAATTTTGTGAGCAGCACCAGCTGGCCCTGTCCATGAGAGCCACAGGCTTCACACCAGGGGTGAACTTATAATCACCCAGCCAGTTGTCAAGGTTGCTCTTGAACAGGTTCATTGAGGAGCACTGCTTCACATGTAGTGACAGCATATGTAAATCACTGGAAGATATATGTCTCCCCAGCATGTTCTGTTTATGTCGCATGCTAGTTTGATATCCCTGGAGCAAGTTTTTCTTGTCCCATTTGATTTTTAGATATCCAGCAGTGCCAGAAGGGCAGGGTTTGAGACTGGTCTATGTGCCAGGCATAGTAACCTCTCAGTAGCCTGCATGATACTGAATACAATGACAGGTCTTTCAGTCTTTCCATGTATGCCATGCTTTGATGGCCCTGGATTCTCCCAGTCACAAACTTCTGTGTTTTCTCCAGTTGCTACAGGTTGTCTGGTGAGGTACAGCCAGAATGGAGCATTATACTCAGTTAATGGTCTAATAAGAGTAGAGTACAGCAGATCTATGACCTCCCTGCTCTTAGATGTGATGGTCTTATTTATTAGGTGTGCAATGTAGAATGTGTGTCCCATTACTAGTGATTGAAGTATAGATTGCTATCAGCATGTGTTCCCAAGTCTCACAACACTGTGTTTGAGCTTAGAGGGGTGCTATGTATATCTTAATTATCAGGGGTACTCCATTGCCAAAGGGGACAATGAGGCATTGTTTGCCTTAAGGTTCAGTCAGTGAGTTTGGCACTAATCATTTGTCTGTGTCAGCAACGTCTGAAATATGTTACCATCATTGGGGGGCTCTATAGGACTGCATCCAATTAACATTCATCTGCAAACTTGGTAAACCACAGGCCATCTACCTTTGCCTGGATTGCAGAGAAATAGTTTCCAAACAGTTGAGGACCCAGCACAGATCCTTGTGATATTCATTGGTCTAGTGGTGGAGGTGCAGTCCCCAACTTTGACAGTGTGTGTTCTGTTGGTGAGCTAGTTAGTTGGCTATCTCTCTATCAATGTATGGGTTAATTCCCAGATGGGGAGATTTTCTCTATGATACATGAATGAGGGGTAGTGTCAAAGACCTTGGATAACTCCTCATAGGAAGCATGTCTTGTTATCCCTCATCCAGGTCTTTGGGGTCAGTTTTAAAGAAGTCCACCAGGTTTAATAAGCAAGATCTACACTTGTTATAACCAACATGGGTAGAGTCAAGTGTGTTGAAGGTCACCTATGTCCCTGTGGATATGGTCCATGCTTATTCCTTCCATAACCTTGCAAATAAGGCTTTTTAGGCTTATGGGTCAATAGTTCTAGTTCTGCATGTTACCAGACTGATGTGGTTTGGATATCACACAATATTGGAAATTAATGTCTGTAGTGTAGGTGATATATGTTTGGAAAAAGTACTGAGACACCATGGTTGCAGTGCTTGGTGGAGGCAAAAAATAGCTTTATTGTAAATATGTAACATCTTGTTAGATAGGCCCTTCAATTTGTTATGTTTCCACATTTAATTTCATGTCATAGACAGTAAGCAAAGCAGCAGTAATACAAAATAATATTTACTTTTTCATAGCCTGGCGAGCAGTGGGTTTGCTTGATGGCTGGGGAAGTTTTCGTGCATGAGAGATACATGCTTCTCATACTATTCTTGTTTGCAAGTAGCTAAGCAGTGAGCAAATGTGAGACACACTACTAACATCTGAGATTTAGTACTGAGTCTATAAAATACACCTGCTGCTTAATTGACTTTGTGGCAACAGGTGTAAATGCATTGTCACATTTCTTTTTGAGCCCATATGATACTGTGTTCAAATCTGACTGTATCTAATTCTTTCAATTACTTTTAAATAAACACTGATAATGCAATGATATGCATTCTTTATAGTACACGTGGTGTTGTGTGTTGGCATAGTGTAGCTGGTTTAAGTGGTAGTACATGAACGTAACCGCAACATTTTGACACTGCTCACCATCTCTGCACATTGGTGCATGATGAGGACTTCCATGCAAGCATGGAACCTTAAAAGTGAAGGGATCCATTTCTTTTTCTACTATTTATGTATGCTGTCTGTGATTCTAGTTTTTGACCAGATTAAAAGTGGTTAAATGAGGTAGATAGGAAAGTGGTGAATTAGAGAGCAAGCAGGGGGAAGAACAAAAGAAAGCAGTACAGGAATGTACAGGAGAAAGGTAGGAAAGAAACATAGCTATCCATTTCTTTAACAGTGTAAACTGAAAATATGTGTTGAATATTAACTGGATTTGGACTGTCACCTCCACAAAGAGGGGTGACCATAACGAATCATGTTGTATAGCCAATTGAACCAAATCAAGTGTGCCAAGAAGATATGTGTGAGAAATGGAGAGCTATGTATGATGTGATTTTTTTTTTTTTTTTTGTGAGACAGGTGCACATTTTTTTTATTTCAGAGAGAGAGGAATGTTGGGGAAGGAAAATAGGTATTTCTAGATTGGGTAAGATGGGTAGGTGAGGAAGCAATTGCAGACAGACAAGACAGACAAGACAAGGGGACAGGGACTGTGATGGACACAAAGGATTGGGAGACACAATGATTTTGATGAGGGAGAGCACAACATGGGCCATTGACCATCAGGCTTGGAGAAGTGAGAACTGAGTCCTAACCAACAGGACTGTCATCACTGTCACCTTACTCCACTGGTGGCTGGAGTGCTTGATGTCTCCTCCCCCTCCTCCTATATGCAGCCTCTCCATCCAGTCTAGGAAAGCACCAATGATGCAGTGCATGACCATATGCACCATGCCTGGCAACTTGCTGTGGATGATGAAATTACTATCTTTGCCACTGCTCCTGGAGGGTACCATTAGACAACCTCCAGGGCAGGAATACCTGAGGGTGCAGATAGTCTAGGAGTAGCAGAGGTAGTGCTGCCAGGTTGTCTCCCAGACTTGCTGGGCATCGGTGCTGGAGCAGGTGGAGTGGGGGCAGGCTGATCCAGTGGGGCTGGTCTACCTCACTGTGCTATGGAGCATATAGTGATGTGGTACACATGGATCACATGGACATACTTTGACAACACATTAAAAAATAATAAAATAAAAAAATAAAATAAATGTTATTTTTGAAAATAAGAGACATAAGAACTGGGCTAAGAGAAAAAAGAGATACAATTACTGCCATCATATGTTACATACAATGCATTAACACAATTATACAGCTCTTTTATCTGAAGTATTACATTTAAGTATACCTACTAACAGATGCACACTACACTACAGATTACTGAATGTAATCCTTGAAATGTGCATATATTGCACATATGTATGTTCCATTTATACAGATTACAGTTAACAGCAGGGCATTTATGTTACTGATATAGAGTTTTTAATTTATAATGATTTCAACCTATTTAATGTAAATTTTATTGAAGAAATAACAGTATTGTACAGTTGTGAATTTTGGTATTTGTACCCATAATCTCTGACTAAAGTCTAATATTGGACTCTTAAAATTGGTTTGTGCTACAGACAAATACATGCATGCTTCCGTTTACAGATGGGATATGCATGCTCAATTTGATACAACTCTATAAAATTCGAAAAATGTTATCTTTCACTTTTACTGCTTCAAGAACACTTCTCTTCTGCTGCATACATATCACTTGCTTCCTTCAGTCTCTCCAGTCTTGCTTCATGGGCCTGGACATTGAACTCCCGCTCTCTGGCAGCTGGGGAAAGAAGAGAAAAGAACAGAAGAGCATTATGCATACCATCTTGCCTATATTAAGCTTCCTAAATCTTGCAAGTGCTCTCTTTAGTTTATAATAACACAGCTGTGGGTTGTCCACAGTCCTTTATTCCTCCAGTCAATAGTTAAATGTATCCCACTTTCTCTTCTGCACATCATTAAAATGATGCCTACATTGCTGTCCAGTGCATGAGATACTAGTGACACTAGATACAGCCTGGGCCAAACTATTCCACATCTCAGACTTGTACTGGGAGGCAGAATAGTCTGCCTGCAGAGGTCTTTGGCTGTGGTGCTCTACCAGAAGTTTAATAAATATCCTGGACTCCTGGACACCCCACCTCTGTGCCCTAAACCCGGTACCTTCCCCACTAATGCCAGACGTGTCTACCAGCAGACCTAGAGCAATGGAGACTGACACTTTCCCACAAATTCCAGTTATCATGTTTACTGGGAGTGCGCACAACTGAGGAATGCATTTGTGCAATTTTAAGTGGAGAGCAGCAGTGTCAAACAGTAAGGAATTAAATAGTTGCAATTGGAAGGTTAATCTGACACTTGGCCTTAGTTTGAGGGGTGTCTGCTGATGTAGTCTGGAGATATATATTTGAAATTGGAAGATAACTATTAGGTGAGTTAGATTATGGTGGCATAAATGTAATGACCTGACACATTTGCTTTTACCACACAATAAAACTCCAAACTGTTAAAAACAACAAACTGACCACACTGGCTCCAAGATGTAAAAAGTCCTGCATGTAAAAGGTTCCTTTAAAAATGAAACAGCACTCACGTATAACCTTCACATGTAACAGTTCTTTTAAAACGGCACTCCGTTTGTGTTACTGTCCAAGTATATAAGTTAAATTGGACATTATTTGCTTGATTATGAACAAAAATTGGAACATTATTACCAATGACAATGTTATTAGCAAAAAACTTCCATCCAAACCAAAAATAGTTTGGAAAAAAGGGAAAAACCTTAAACAAATTATGCAAAGTAACATCAGTATATTGTCAAGGCGGGTGGGTATGTTACAATGTAATATGTTTAAATATTGTTCACACATGAATACAGGAGAAAGTTTTATTATCAGGAACGTCACATATCATGTCAAACACAAATTTAATTGTTTATCAACAGGAGTCGTATACCTTGCTCAGTGTCAACTATGTCCTGCATTTTATTTTGGCAAGACCGACAGGAAATTACGTGAGTGAGTATACGAGCACCTGTATGCTATTAAGAAAAAGAAAACAGACAATGCACTAGCTAAGCATGTTATTGAAAACACTAATCATACTTTTTTGTTTAAAGCAGTTGACACTATAACACCAGACAGTCGTGAAGGACCTCATCAGGTACTTTTAGAAGTACTAGAGTTGTATTGGCAGATACGTTGTTTCGCTAATGCCCCCCCCCCCCCTGGACTGAATGAAACAATCTCATTGTACCCTATTTTGAAGTTAAAGAGTCTGCGTCGCTGACACCGAGTCTGTTTAATATTATGCCTAGACTTTAATTTCCATGTATTCAGGGTTTCTAGTTTACATGTTGCTTATTATAGAACTACCATGTGATATTTTATGGTGGTTATGAGTTTTGTTTTACTTTTGTAACAACAAATGCATTGTGTTTGCCGTATTAGATACCTAGTTAGATATAAATTTATTTAGTAATTTAGTGTGTGATCAATTGACAACACACCATTCATTGCACATACATTTATATGTTTTATATACACACAGTTTTAGTGGGTTTTATATTAACAAAAGGATAATGGGGACGTTAGTTAGACTTGTAAGTGTGACCTGCTTATGCTTCACAACTGAGCACGCCACAGCTATTTAATATACGTTAACAGCCACTACAAGTTTTAATTTTACATACTATTTGTTAGTAATCTGAGAATTATATAGCATACATGATTTTTGATGTATGCAGATTTTAATATAATGATCAAGGCTAAATGATTAGCGGTAATGCTTGGCACAGTCCTATATTTACATCTTAGAACTGTGCCGATGGTCAAGGTTAAATATTGGATGCATTTATTGCACATTTATTAATTAATGGGTAGTTTAAGTGTTTTATAATAAACGGTTCTATTTGACACTATCCGGTTTAGGATTTATTCAATTATAACAACGGAGAGTCTGTGACAATATGTTTGTTTCGTTTAAATGTAAACTTTACGATTTTATCGTTGTTAATGAACTGTTTATGAACATTTTATATTGTAAAAAGGACAAATAACAAAAAGAACATTGACTGTACTATTGAGCTGCATTATGTTAAATGTTGTCAGTTACTTAGCAACAGCGCTCAAGTTTAGCGCCAATGAGAGTATTTACAATCTTTTAGTTGCACAAGTTCTATTTGTCTGAAGAAGTCTCATAATCTGTGAGACAAAAAGCGCTTAACTTTATGGTCCTCAATAAAGTTTCTCTTTTTTACAAGCAGTTTGTTTTATCATTCCAATTGAACTTATATACTTGGACAGTAACACAAACGGAGTGCCGTTTTATAAGAACTGTTACATGTGAAGGTTATACGTGAGTGCCGTTTCATTTTTAAAGGAACCTTTTACGTGCAGGACTTTTTACATCTTGGAGCCAGTGTGGTCAGTTTGTTGTTTTTAACATTTGCTTTTACCTTTATGCACTGAGAAAATTGATGTTTGCACTGTAGGATTCAAACCTAGGCATAAGGGACATAGCATTGTTTTCTACAGCATTTGTTTTCCATCTTTGCACTGATGAAATGCTGCTCAGACATAGTCTGGAATCATACGTAAGTACGGGTGAAAGTTTGAGCTGTTACACATGTATGTGTGTGACCTGACAAAGTTATTGGATATATATCCAGTTTTGGATGTGTCTTAGGCAAATGTGAAGCCCATGTAAGTCCAGATAGCAGAATTATACTTATAGAACTGTAGTACACAGTATACCCTCAGCCATACATCTGAAAACACAATAATGGTGTATCATCCCTCATACATATAATTCATATCAGCTCTACTATCTAAAGTGTTATAAGTGAGACTGAATATAATGGGAAGTGGAACAGCAATAAAAGTATATGGACTACACTGTATCAGAACCCAGTACCATGTGTATGGCAGTCCTACATGTAATACCTGTTGCCACAAGAAAGTTGAAATGACATTTGTCTCTATTTCAGTTCACTGTTATAAACTGCACTGTCACAACAGTAAAAAAAGTTTGCATACCCAGGACTAAAACCCAGGACCATCTGTACTCCAGTCCTACACTTACACCTGCTGCCACCAGACTAGTTACATGAGATTTCCTAATTTACTAATCATACTTAAGGTCTCTGTGTTAACCACTGCGCAACTCTTCTTAGCAGGGTTATGCAGTGCCCAGTAGAATTAATTGAATGTATCCATTTTCTATTTTTGGCTGTGTGGCTCCTGTCTGCATCCTGAGTGGTCCAGTTGTGAAGTTTGCACACTGCTACAATTGGCATAAATGAGATAAGCACAGCCAAACCTGACATTAATTTCCCCTGTTCCCATGATTGCTCTAAGTGCCACATCACACAAACATTGTCCGCCCCCCCAAAAAAATAATCAAAACAAGGTTGAAAAGTGACAAGTAGTTGCAATGAGGAAAATGAATCTATGACATACACACAAGAAAATGTTGGTTTTCATGAGATATATCTACATAGATCTGGATTTGAACTCTCACTCTGATGAAGAACAAAACCAACACTTGGTGGAGAAAGGCGCCAATAAATATCCAGTAAATATCCAAAGTATAGCAAACTCAGGTTTAATGTCTCAGGTAAACGCAAGTAAAACACTGTAACACTCATTTTCGTTACAGAAGTAACTTCTTCAGACAACTTGATCAATTAACCTCCCACTTTATATACAAATATCAATTAAAATACCTGATCTAAACAATTAGATCTTAAAGAAAAACATCATAAAAATACTATGAACATTTGGTGTTGATAAAGTGTATGTATATAAAAATGCTTATACTGAAAAAGTATATAAATATATACAAAAAATATATAAAATTATATATTGAAAATTATTCATTGTAAAGATAAAAAAGAACTTGAAGTTCTAAAATAAAGTGAATAAAAATGTAGAGACATATTTATACAAAATGCATTTTATAAAATATATCATAGCCTATATAGCAATAGCTTTTAATTTTAATATAGGCTTGATAGATATATAGTCATTTAGTCCAGGCTCTTTATTAGCTTCCAACATAATTTGCCAAGATGTCTCCCTCTGTTCTAATATTGTCTGCCACGGCCCACCCCTTGGATCCTGATGAATACTGTCCAGCACAAAAAATAAAAATTTTGCATTAGGACATTGAGATGTGTGTTTAAACAGAGCACTGGTGTTATTTCCTTTTTGTAAATCATATATATGTTCATAAATTCTGCGTTTCAAAGAACGCTCGGTCTTTCCCACATAATATGCCGGGCAGATGGTGCACATAGCCAAATACACCACCCTTTGGCTGTTACAGTTGTAATATGCTTTAGCCTTGATAGTTCTTTTTTTGGCAACAAGAAATACTTGTTCGGCATGCACAATGTATAAGCATTGTGCACATGACCCACATTTAAAAGTACCTTTACGTGGTCTTGTAGAATAATGTTGGAAAGGACCCTTTTCTAAAATGTTCTTTATACTGTTCCCTTTCCGGAAAACAGACCTCATATCTTTACCATGTAAGTTACACAAATCAGTAACTTCAGAAAAGGTTTCCCATTCTCTAGAAATAATGTCCCTGATGTTACTGGAATTGGAACTATACTGTGTGATAAAAGCCTTAGTAAATTCTGACCGATTTGTTTCCTTAGTTAGATTATTGTCACTGTTGCCTAATCCCAAAATTGGCCGAAACCTATCCTTTCTTTCATTTTTGACTTGTTCACAAATGTTGCCTATGAAATCTCTAGAATAGCCCCTGTCTTGAAATAAAAGACATAACTTGTCACACTCTATCAAAAATTCCTGTTCATTGGACGTCATTCTGGAAATCCTGACGTATTGACCTTTGACGATCCCTCTCTTTTGATGCATGGGATGTAGACTGCCATAATGTATATAACTATTAGAGAACATCAGTTTTCTGTATACAGAAGATCTAAATTTGTTGTCACTATCAATGCTAAGCATGACGTCCAGATATTCAACCCTGTCTACAGTAACATTGTGTGTGAATGTAAGAAAATTGGTGGTATTAGTTAAATATTCCATGAAATCTGCAATAAGACCATCCGGTCCTGTCCAGAAAATGCAGATATCGTCCAGGAACCTAAAGTAGGCTACCCAGTGTTTACTGAAAGGACTATTGAACACATATTTGTTTTCCCAGACTGAAAGTATTATGTCCGCATAAGTCAGAGCACAATTCGCTCCCATGGCCACCCCTGATGTTTGTTTGTAATATTCACCTGAAAAGTGAATAAAATTGTTGTACAGAACCAGTTCCATTAATTGCAAAATGACAAAAATGTCATTGTTATTAGCTTTGGGATTAGATGTTAGGGCCTCTTCTAGCCACAATAGACCTGTGTCATGGGGTATCACAGAAAACAGATCCACGATATCTATAGTCAAAAACTTTAAAGTAGGACTCCAAAGTTCAGGGGTAATCTGTCTAAGAAATTCCCATGAATCCTTGAGCAAGTAAGTAGTTTTAGGCCATAAACTTTTGAGTTTGTAATCCAAGAATTTAGAGAGCGGAGAAATTTTTGACCCTTGGGCGGCCACAATTGGCCTCATAGGTGGATCCTGTATATTCTTGTGTGTTTTAGGTACATCGAATATAGAGGGCACCCTGGGCTGGGAATTGTCCAAAAAGATGTAAGTGCTATAATCTATGGCTTCTTGATCCAAAAGATCTTTTATGGCTAAATCAATCCTTTGATGAGCTATATTTATTTCATTGAGGGAAACTGAACAATATCTAGCCTCATTTTTTAAAATCGCGTTCATTTTACCCTCATAAATAACTTGGTCCATGATGACCGTACCTCCCCCTTTGTCTGGCTCCATAACCCTGATATTTGTATTTTGTTTAAGATCGTACAACAAAATACTTTCAGGGATGGTTAAATTAGGAGTATATCTAGCCTGTTTACAATAACGCCTGACTTGTTGTTCTATCCTATTCTCCAAGTTTTTAAGTTGAGGGTGCAAAGGGGGGTTGTACATACTACTCCTGTGTGGTTCAACATGTATGGGAAATTCTACGTTTCCCATTAAATGCTCAAGGTTCAATTTCCTGATAAAAAGTTTAAGATCAATAATAACTTGAGTGACATTACTACTCCTGCTTGGAACATATTTGAAACCTTTTGTAAAAAGTTCAAAATAGGTATCATTGATATGTAAAGAACTATAATTATAAATAGTGTATCCACCCTTTTGACATATAGGGTCTGTGTAACTGGTGTTTTCAGGAATAAAGTCGACCTCAGTATTGTCTATTCCCAAAACTGAGCCTGAAATGGGAAATGGTTCCTGTTGTTCCTCGATGTCTCCCCATATGGGTGGCCCTGAGGGGAAAAAGACTGCTCAGTATGTGTTTTACGCTGGTTTCTTATTCTTTCAGATCTCCTGGGAAGTGGATCTGATCCCTGCATCTGGGATGTATGATTGTCATTATTGTAAGAAATAACATCTACATTGTGCACAGGCTGATGTTTTTTATATGTTCTTTCTGTACTGGAAAATGGGATGGGGTAAGGACACCCTTCCTCATATTCCCTAATGTCCCTTTGTAATTTCTTATATTTTCTTTGCAAGATAACATCACATTTATTGTCTACTTCCTTCCTAATCTGATAATATCTTTTGTTTTCAAGTTCAACTTTAAACATAAGATCAGAAGTGACAGCTGTATTATATTTAACTATATCCTTATCTAACATTGCAATTTCCAAGTCATTTTTCTTTACTATAGCTCGCACAATGTCCAAGCCGCATTTGTCAAAGGCTTGTACCAGGTCAGTGTGAAATTCACTGCCAGCCGTGACATTATTCGGGTACTTGAAGACCCGCAGGCCTTTAGGAACAATGTTCTTGTTAAGACATTCATTGAGGTACATATTGTCCAACTTTAAACTACGGTACCTGTACAATGAAGTCTCGAGTGCAACCATCGACTCTCGAAAACAAAAGCTTTTGTCAGTCCTTTTACTCTGCTTTCCGTGATGTTCGAAGGTGGGAATGTCTTGATACCAGTCCTGAAAAGAAGAAGGTGGCGTGTTGCTGCTCCCTGTTTCATCATCAGTACGCCGAGAACTCTCACTGCAAGCCTGAAGAATATGTGGAGTGTTTTGAAAATCCGTGGCCGTTGGAAAGCGACCTCTGCTGCTGGAAGAGGGCAAAACATGCCCCAATGTAGTATTGGAATTGTTAGAAATATTAACAATTTCCGTATTCGGAGCCTGACAAGGTTTATTAAGAAGCTGTTGTATACCTTGTCCTAAAGGCAAAAGAATATCAAGTAGTTGACTGAGTTGACCAGTCAACTTGCGTATTTCACCTACTTCAGTACGTAAGGTGGGTTCCAGGATATCGGCGTTGGTGTTCTCCTCCAGAGCTTCCATGAAAAAAACAAAAGCAAAACCAGAAGCAAATGTTGGTAAATAGCAAAACGAAGAACAAAACCAACACTTGGTGGAGAAAGGCGCCAATAAATATCCAGTAAATATCCAAAGTATAGCAAACTCAGGTTTAATGTCTCAGGTAAACGCAAGTAAAACACTGTAACACTCGTTTTTGTTACAGAAGTAACTTCTTCAGACAACTTGATCAATTAACCTCCCACTTTATATACAAATATCAATTAAAATACCTGATCTAAACAATTAGATCTTAAAGAAAAACATCATAAAAATACTATGAACATTTGGTGTTGATAAAGTGTATGTATATAAAAATGCTTATACTGAAAAAGTATATAAATATATACAAAAAATATATAAAATTATATATTGAAAATTATTCATTGTAAAGATAAAAAAGAACTTGATATTCTAAAATAAAGTGAATAAAAATGTAGAGACATATTTATACAAAATGCATTTTATAAAATATATCATAGCCTATATAGCAATAGCTTTTAATTTTAATATAGGCTTGATAGATATATAGTCATTTAGTCCAGGCTCTTTATTAGTTTCCAACATAATTTGCCAAGATGTCTCCCTCTGTTCTAATATTGTCTGCCACGGCCCACCCCTTGGATCCTGATGAATACTGTCCAGCACAAAAAATAAAAATTTTGCATTAGGACATTGAGATGTGTGTTTAAACAGAGCATTGGTGTTATTTCCTTTTTGTAAATCATATATATGTTCATAAATTCTGCGTTTCAAAGAACGCTCGGTCTTTCCCACATAATATGCCGGGCAGATGGTGCACATAGCCAAATACACCACCCTTTGGCTGTTACAGTTGTAATATGCTTTAGCCTTGATAGTTCTTTTTTTGGCAACAAGAAATACTTGTTCGGCATGCACAATGTATAAGCATTGTGCACATGACCCACATTTAAAAGTACCTTTACGTGGTCTTGTAGAATAATGTTGGAAAGGACCCTTTTCTAAAATGTTCTTTATACTGTTCCCTTTCCGGAAAACAGACCTCATATCTTTACCATGTAAGTTACACAAATCAGTAACTTCAGAAAAGGTTTCCCATTCTCTAGAAATAATGTCCTTGATGTTACTGGAATTGGAACTATACTGTGTGATAAAAGCCTTAGTAAATTCTGACCGATTTGTTTCCTTAGTTAGATTATTGTCACTGTTGCCTAATCCCAAAATTGGCCGAAACCTATCCTTTCTTTCATTTTTGACTTGTTCACAAATGTTGCCTATGAAATCTCTAGGATAGCCCCTGTCTTGAAATAAAAGACATAACTTGTCACACTCTATCAAAAATTCCTGTTCATTGGACGTCATTCTGGAAATCCTGACGTATTGACCTTTGACGATCCCTCTCTTTTGATGCATGGGATGTAGACTGCCATAATGTATATAACTATTAGAGAACGTCGGTTTTCTGTATACAGAAGATCTAAATTTGTTGTCACTATCAATGCTAAGCATGACGTCCAGATATTCAACCCTGTCTACAGTAACATTGTGTGTGAATGTAAGAAAATTGGTGGTATTAGTTAAATATTCCATGAACTCTACAATAAGACCATCCGGTCCTGTCCAGAAAATGCAGATATCGTCCAGGAACCTAAAGTAGGCTACCCAGTGTTTACTGAAAGGACTATTGAACACAAATTTGTTTTCCCAGACTGAAAGTATTATGTCCGCATAAGTCGGAGCACAATTCGCTCCCATGGCCACCCCTGATGTTTGTTTGTAATATTCACCTGAAAAGTGAATAAAATTGTTGTACATAACCAGTTCCATTAATTGCAAAATGACAAAAATGTCATTGTTATTAGCTTTGGGATTAGATGTTAGGGCCTCTTCTAGCCACAATAGACCTGTGTCATGGGGTATCACAGAAAACAGATCCACGATATCTATAGTCAAAAACTTTAAAGTAGGACTCCAAAGTTCAGGGGTAATCTGTCTAAGAAATTCCTATGAATCCTTGAGCAAGTAAGTAGTTTTAGGCCATAAACTTTTGAGTTTGTAATCCAAGAATTTAGAGAGCGGAGAAATTTTTGACCCTTGGGCGGCCACAATTGGCCTCATAGGTGGATCCTGTATATTCTTGTGTGTTTTAGGTACACCGAATATAGAGGGCACCCTGGGCTGGGAATTGTCCAAAAAGATGTAAGTGCTATAATCTATGGCTTCTTGATCCAAAAGATCTTTTATGGCCAAATCAATCCTTTGATGAGCTATATTTATTTCATTGAGGGAAACTGAACAATATCTAGCCTCATTTTTTAAAATCGCGTTCATTTTACCCTCATAAATAACTTGGTCCATGATGACCGTACCTCCCCTTTGTCTGGCTCCATAACCCTGATATTTGTATTTTGTTTAAGATCGTACAACAAAATACTTTCAGGGATGGTTAAATTAGGAGTATATCTAGCCTGTTTACAATAACGCCTGACTTGTTGTTCTATCCTATTCTCCAAGCTTTTAAGTTGAGGGTGCAAAGGGGGGTTGTATATACTACTCCTGTGTGGTTCAACATGTATGGGAAATTCTACGTTTCCCATTAAATGCTCAAGGTTCAATTTCCTGATAAAAAGTTTAAGATCAATAATAACTTGAGTGACATTACTACTCCTGCTTGGAACATATTTGAAACCTTTTGTAAAAAGTTCAAAATAGGTATCATTGATATGTAAAGAACTATAATTATAAATAGTGTATCCACCCTTTTGACATATAGGGTCTGTGTAACTGGTGTTTTCAGGAATAAAGTCGACCTCAGTATTGTCTAGTCCCAAAACTGAGCCTGAAATGGGAAATGGTTCCTGTTGTTCCTCGATGTCTTCCCATATGGGTGGCCCTGAGGGGAAAAAGACTGCTCAGTATGTGTTTTACGCTGGTTTCTTATTCTTTCAGATCTCCTGGGAAGTGGATCTGATCCCTGCATCTGGGATGTATGATTGTCATTATTGTAAGAAATAACATCTACATTGTGCACAGGCTGATGTTTTTTATGTGTTCTTTCTGTACTGGAAAATGGGATGGGGTAAGGACACCCTTCCTCATATTCCCTAATGTCCCTGTGTAATTTCTTATATTTTCTTTGCAAGATAACATCACATTTATTGTCTACTTCCTTCCTAATCTGATAATATCTTTTGTTTTCAAGTTCAACTTTAAACATAAGATCAGAAGTGACAGCTGTATTATATTTAACTATATCCTTATCTAACATTGCAATTTCCAAGTCATTTTTTTTTACTATAGCTCACACAATGTCCAAGCCGCATTTGTCAAAGGCTTGTACCAGGTCAGTGTGAAATTCACTGCCAGCCGTGACATTATTCGGGTACTTGAAGACCCGCAGGCCTTTAGGAACAATGTTCTTGTTAAGACATTCATTGAGGTACATATTGTCCAACTTTAAACTACGGTACCTGTACAATGAAGTCTCGAGTGCAACCATCGACTCTCGAAAACAAAAGCTTTTGTCAGTCCTTTTACTCTGCTTTCCGTGATGTTCGAAGGTGGGAATGTCTTGATACCAGTCCTGAAAAGAAGAAGGTGGCGTGTTGCTGCTCCCTGTTTCATCATCAATACGCCGAGAACTCTCACTGCAAGCCTGCAGAATATGTGGAGTGTTTTGAAAATCCGTGGCCATTGGAAAGCGACCTTTGCTGCTGGAAGAGGGCAAAACATGCCCCGATGTAGTATTGGAATTGTTAGAAATATTAACAATTTCCGTATTCGGAGCCTGACAAGGTTTATTAAGAAGCTGTTGTATACCTTGTCCTAAAGGCAAAAGAATATCAAGTAGTTGACTGAGTTGACCAGTCAACTTGCGTATTTCACCTACTTCAGTACGTAAGGTGGGTTCCAGGATATCGGCGTTGGTGTTCTCCTCCAGAGCTTCCATGAAAAAACCAAAAGCAAAACCAGAAGCAAATGTTGGTAAATAGCAAAACGAAGAACAAAACCAACACTTGGTGGAGAAAGGCGCCAATAAATATCCAGTAAATATCCAAAGTATAGCAAACTCAGGTTTAATGTCTCAGGTAAACGCAAGTAAAACATTGTAACACTCGTTTTCGTTACAGAAGTAACTTCTTCAGACAACTTGATCAATTAACCTCCCACTTTATATACAAATATCAATTAAAATACCTGATCTAAACAATTAGATCTTAAAGAAAAACATCATAAAAATACTATGAACATTTGGTGTTGATAAAGTGTATGTATATAAAAATGCTTATACTGAAAAAGTATATAAATATATATATATATATATATATATCACTCTGATGAACCTTCAGAACACAAGAAGGGTGCCTTATCCCTCTTTGCCACACAAACAGCTTTGCAGCAGGGAACTGAAATAATTCTGCATGCAACCAAGTACAACATCATCCACAGTAATATGAAACCATACAACTGTTATTTGTACATTTATTATTTTAGGATGTAGTGCACTAAGTGATTACACAACCAGTTACAATTATTGCTTGCAGAGATACAGTTCTGTCTTACCTCTCTGTGTTTATTGGCCATTCTTCACTTATCTGACCAGAAATCTGAGACATGCAGTCTGTAATCCATTGTATATCACTGGCCTTAAAATGTGTGAGGATATTAAATGGAAATAATATCATATACAATTGCCACCTAATGAAGGGGAGCCTGGATGTTAATGAACACAACCTGTGAACTGTGTGCTACTTACTTACATTTACAACCTTACATTTAATACTTTGTAAGTCTAACCTGACAAACCCATTAGATGTAAGGCAGCCTGCAGTACTGTTGTGTTTTCCTTCTCCCACCCAGTAACCATTCACAGTTGCAATTCATTAAAATCAAACACTGAGGGAGTGGCTGAATTATTTTTACATCGCCTACATGGAGCCAAGTATTTGGGATTCAGCAATTCTAATCAGTTCATACTTCATTTGCATCTTCACCATGCTAGCAGCTCTGAATCTACACCATATATAAAGGCAACCATGTAGCTAGGCAAACTAAAGGTGAGGAGACTTGCTTATGTGAAGAAAAGTGAACAGAGGCTATTACTTTGGGATGTATCTACACAGAGGATTACTGAACTTGTGAAGGTGTGTATGCTGGAATGTAATTATGAAAAAGTTGAAGCAAAGGTTTTTACACTTTTATCTGTATTTATTAGAAGTGTACTGATGCCATGGTCATGTTTGTCAAGGCATTTCACAGGTATACATGATTGGCAATACCTTAAAATGGAATGCTGTGTGATAAATATGTGCAAATGCTTGAGTGACAGTTCATTAGATAGCACTTTTAGCATTTCAAAGATTGTTTGTTAGCAAAATGTGTCATTTGCCTGTTCTATTTTTTGAGGGGGAAAAGTTCTTGTTACTCTCCTTGTTTTGCATCCTGCCTGTTGTTAGTATTTCACATCTCTAGACTGTTTTATGATTCTCCAGTGGGTAATGCTGAGATGCTACCTTTACTGTTTTATCTGGGAAAAGTCATTTTGTAGTTATGTGATAGTTATTTGTATTATTTTTATGATATCTTTTAGGACATCTAGGACTATGCCATCCAAGTGTGTCAATCATTGAAGACCACCCTTCAATGATGCTGAAAATCAAGTGATCATTGATGCTTTTAGGCAACATGGTGTCTTCCTGCTTGAAAGGGGCTGGGAAGATATGGCATGCAGAATGCAGATTCGGTGGCAGATTGTGGATGATGTTAATGATGTGGGTGGCCCTGGCAAGACATATGAGCAGATGTGTCATAGGGTCACTGACATGATCACATCTGCATGGAAGAGAGAAGCTGTAGTGGGCCATGATCAGATGGGTACTGGGGGAGGACCTGCTATAGAGCCACCACTAACACCAAATGAAGAGTTCCTGTCCACTCTCAGGGATCCAGACACCTCCCAGGAAAGTATTGAACAGCATGTCCTTGACATCAGTGCAACAGATTTACGGACAGCAAGCATGTGCCAGGAGGAGCTTCCAGCTAAGATTTGGTATCTCATTTGTTGAATACTGGTGTATAGTGTAACAATTGATCTCAATAGATTACTTCTCTGTCACAATTTTTTTTTTGTGTGGGGGGGGGGTTGAAGATTTCTACAGTTAACACATTCTGATTGATTAGCTCAAGTTAGAGTTGTCATGTAAGTTCTTGTTGAAAGTATAGTTAATGGACATATAAAGGGGCAAAAGTATTACCTCCTGTGTTACTGTTAATTGTGACGATGATGCCCTTATGTTTTGCTTAACTTCTTCCAGGACCATGTGGCTTGCTGAGGATAACCTCATCTGCAGATGGTAAGCCAAACATTTTTATGTCAGTCCTGATGAGCAATTCAAAGAAATATTTTAGTGTGTGATGTTAATGTAAGGACTGTTATGCATATTGCTGTAGTGTCTAATAGTGCAGTATGGATGTTTTGTTAGCATATATTAGAGGATAGTAGTTTAGGTAATAATTGTTCCTGTGTTTGTTACTTTTTATCACAGGTGATTCTGACAGTGGAAGGGTGGGACATACCACATGATGTCAGTGTATCAGCAGACACTGATGATAATGGTAGTCAAACAGAGGCACAGTCAGGGGGTGCAGAGGTTGAATCTGACACTGAGGTTGACATACGGCAATCCCCTACAATTCCATCAGACACAGCCAGTAGCCCTATGCCTACCCATTCCAGTGAGACCTCAGATATTGGATAGGTGGAGGGTGAGGCTATTAATCAGGAAAGTGTGGCTATTGCTGCTTTAGTGCTTGATGACTCTGGCTGTAGAGGGTGCTCAGAAGATGCCTACTGTCCCTCCTCCTGCTGATCCAGGTGTCTCTTCCTGTGCCATTTAATGTATGTTTAGGGCCATCATGGAGATGCAGGTACATTCCCATAAGTGTTCCAGAGAAATGCTTAGGGTTGTAGATGTGGCACAAGCTGCCATGGATGACTGCCTCCAGTGTGTTGCCGATTTAATGGATTGCATGAATGACATGTTGGAATGAGGTGTGTCTGTGATGGAATGAGGGGTGTCTGTGATGGAATGAGCAGTGTCTGTGATGGAACATCTGCTAAGAGGGGGAACAGCATCCTCATGGGCATAGGTCAACCACATTATTTGCTGTTAGCTAACGTGGCTGAGCCTGATCACTTCCACTTCTTCATCAGTGGGTGACCTGTTCACACCCAGATGTGGCAGGCCATGGAGTCATGGTCTGGGTGTTCTCGTGAAGGGAGCTCATCCAGCAGACATCAGTCACATTCAGGTAGCAGCATTGCCTCTGACTGTGGGCATGGACATGCCAGTGCAAGTCCTGGCAGACCCTAATCTCATGGTTGGGGATGACAACAATGAAGTGCCACCTCTACCATGCACAGCTCACTCCTGTCTGACATGCCAAGATGTAGAGCTAGCACAGAGCTTGACTGTGTTCATGTAGACACTCGCACACCAATTTCCCCCAGAGGACCCCTGCAGACACACACACACACACACACACACACACACACACACACACACACACACACACACACATACACACACACACACACACACACACACACACACACACACACACACACACACACACACACACACACACACACACACACACACATCACCGACCTTCTTTGTCAGCCCAGCCTTCCTGCCCCCCCCACAACACCCTGTGCAGGAGATGATAACTGTGCCATATCTCTATTTTCTATCTTTTGGATTGAGGGGTACATAAGCTTTGTGTCTGATGCTCAGGGTACATAGCTAGCTTAATGCTTAGTTTATCTGCAGTTGTGCTGTTGAACTGGTAATTTTACCTTTGAGTTATATTGACCTTGGAAAGTTAGACAGCTGATAGCTTCCAAATTTCTCAACCTTCTTGTGAAGGATCTTGTGAGGGTTGTGAAGTCAGAAACTGCAATGTGCATCATTACTTTCTAACTTCTCTCTTTAATCATCATCCAGTACACATGTATGTGATAAACTGAGGGCATGCAGTGATCATCAGTACATTTGAGACATATGACTGTATGAACCTCTGATGCCTGAGGCCTACTACTTAGTAATGGACACATATAAGTCAAATAAGTCCCTGCTGTCATATGTTAAGATAAGTTCTGTACAGATTTACCATCTTTTACTAGCTTACTGAGATAAGTAATGAAATACAGGGATATACCACAGAGTGATATTATTGAACAATATCCTTCAGGTTCAAGACTTACATTGTAAATGCAGCAGTTGCCACAGTGTTAGTTCAGGGCTGACTGTCTGATGCAAGCAGTACACAACCAATATATGGAGAGGTAAAGGTTGTGTGAGTTTCCTGGTATCAATGGTACTATATGCATGTGAGCAGGAGGAAGGTTTTAGGCCCCTAGGTGGTGAGTGGCTGTGCTATCTGTGTTGTCTCTTAGCCAATGCAAGGGCATTAGTGAGCACACCTATGTCTGCCTACATCCACAGCAGCTGCTGTTTTCCCCTGGGATTCCTCATCTGCCTGTGGCTGTGCAGACCTTGGTATTGGTGGCAGGATGTGTGTCGCTTCCCCTTGCTGATCCTGCTAAAGCTGCTTTCTCAAGATTATGTTGTGTAGCATGGCACATACTGCAAAGATCTCTGTAAATGTCCATGGATTGTACTGCAGGGCTCCCCCGATGTCTCAAAGCACCAGAGTCATCAACCCAAACACATGCTTTATGATATGTTTTGTTTGAGTGTTTGCCTCATTATGGTATTCTGCTATGGGTGTATGTGCATTTCTGATGAGTGTCATCATCCATGGTTCCAGTGCATAGCCTGCATCCCCCAGTAAATGTCCCTGTGAGATATTTCCCCAGCAAACATCTGGTACAGTTAAGAGGTGTGCCAGATATGTGAGTCCTGGTAACTGCCAGGGTTGCCAGCACACACGTTCAAGATGACTCCCTTGGCATTACACACTGCTTGGCAGTTGATAGACTGGCAGCCCTTTCTGTTAATGTAGAGCCTGCTCTATTCCCCAGGTGGTGCATTAATTTCTACATGTGTGCAATCTATTGGACCTAGTACTTCAGGATAGTATGCTACATGGCAGAGCTCCTGCATATTTCTAGCCTTCTCCTCAGAACTACAGGGAAAATATATGCGGTCACTGGCATGTTGGAGCATAGCATTCATGAATTGGTGGAGAATCCTGGTTGCTGATGCCTGTGACATCCCCATCATCCCCTCTGCTGGTCTCTGAAAGGCACCTGTAGCTAAGATTCTATGGGCTACACATACCATTGTCTCCACTGGAATGGGTTCCTCCTTGGTTGGCTCTGGTCTGAGTTGAGGATGTCAGAGGTCACAGAGTTCTTACAAAGTGTCCCTGTCTACTCTGTAACACGCCGCAATTTCCACATCAGGTAGGCTTTCAAAAGTTAAACTGGGCCTGAAAACTCTTCTCCTTCTTGGCCTAGGCCTATTAGCAGCAGCAGCATTGGCTTCAGCCTGTAGCACATGCAAACGAATTAAAGTAGCAGCAGACCCTAACACTCTGTCCATGTAGACTCCTTTCCATGTCTGTATTCCAAAAGTTTTGGAATCCACAGGAAAAACCAGCATGGAGTCTAGATGGATGCTTTGTAGCTTGCTGAATAGCTAAACCATTGGATTGGTTAATTAGTATGCAATTCAGCTGCTTGTGCTGTAATTATCATATCACAGTGCTTACCTTGTTTGCTTGGTGGTGCACACCTCTACATGGCACTTACTAAATCTAAAACTTTCTGAGCCCATATGCCCATCACTCCACGACATGCACATGGTGAAAAACTACCATGTAGGATTTATTGAATCCCCCTGTCTGTGTTTCTAGAGTAAATCCTGTTTTGTTAAGTAATAATCACCACTGTCTGGGAATTGGAGTCTGTGTTTGTATTTGTTTTATTGCTAACAAAATATATTTATGTTAATTTAGGAAATCAGTTTGGTTCCTCCATTCTAATAATTGTGTGTAATGTTGTAACACGCGGTATGTTGTATCATGAGGATGTTGTAACACGAGGTATGTTGTATCATGAGGTATGTTGTAACACGAGGTATGTTGTATCATGAGGTATGTTGTAACATGAGGTATGCTGTAACATGAGGTATGTTGTAACATGAGGTATGTTGTATCATGAGGTATGTTGTAACACGAGGTATGTTGTATCATGAGGTATGCTGTAACATGAGGTATGCTGCAACATGAGGTATGCTGTAACATGAGGTATGTTGTATCATGAGGTATGTTGTAACACGAGGTATGTTGTATCATGAGGTATGTTGTAACATGAGGTATGTTGTAACATGAGGTATGTTGTATCATGAGGTATGCTGTAACATGAGGATGTTGTAACATGAGGTAAGCTGTAACATGAGATATGCTGTAACATGAGGTAAGCTGTAACATGAGGTATGCTGTAACATGAGGATGTTGTAACATGAGGTAAGCTGTAACATGAGATATGCTGTAACATGAGGTAAGCTGTAACATGAGGATGTTGTAACATGAGGATGTTGTAACATGAGGTATGTTGTATCATGAGGTATGTTGTAACATGAGGTATGCTGTAACATGAGGTATGCTGTAACATGAAGTATGCTGTAACATGAGGATGTTGTAACATGAGATATGTTGTAACATGAGGTATGCTGTAACATGAGGTATGCTGTAACATGAGGATGTTGTAACATGAGGTAAGCTGTAACATGAGATATGCTGTAACATGAGGTAAGCTGTAACATGAGGATGTTGTAACATGAGGATGTTGTAACATGAGGTATGTTGTATCATGAGGTATGTTGTAACATGAGGTATGCTGTAACATGAGGTATGCTGTAACATGAAGTATGCTGTAACATGAGGATGTTGTAACATGAGGTATGTTGTAACATGAGGATGTTGTAACATGAGGTATGTTGTAACATGAGGATGTTGTAACACGAGGTATGTTGTAACACGAGGTATGTTGTAACATGAGGGTGTTGTAACACGAGGTATGTTGTAACATGAGGATGTTGTAACACGAGGTATGTTGTAACACGAGGATGTTGTAACACGAGGATGTAACACGAGGTATGTTGTAACATGAGGATGTTGTAACACAAGGTATGTTGTAACACGAGGATGTTGTAACACGAGGTATGTTGTAACATGAGGTATGTTGTAACATGAGGGATGTTGTAACATGAGGATGTTGTAACATGAGATATGTTGTAACATGAGGATGTTGTAACATGAGGATGTTGTAACATGAGGTATGTTGTAACACGAGGTATGTTGTAACACGAGGTATGCTGTAACATGAGGATGTTGTAAAATTAGGTATGTTGTAACATGAGGATGTTGTAACGAGGTATGTTGTAACACGAGGTATGTTGTAACATGAGGTATGTTGTAACATGAGGATGTTGTAACATGAGGTATTTTGTAACATGAGATATGTTGTAACATGAGGTATGCTGTAACATGAGGTCTGCTGTAACATGAGGTATGCTGTAACATGAGGATGTTGTAACATGAGGTATGTTGTAACATGAGGATATTGTAACATGAGGTATGTTGTAACATGAGGATGTAACACGAGGTATGTTGTAACACGAGGATGTTGTAACACGAGGTATGTTGTAACATGAGGATGTTGTAACACGAGGTATGTTGTAACACGAGGATGTTGTAAAACAAGGTATGTTGTAACATGAGGTATGTTGTAACATGAGGGATGTTGTAACATGAGGATGTTGTAACATGAGATATGTTGTAACATGAGGTATGTTGTAGCATGAGGATGTTGTAACATGAGGTATGTTGTAACACGAGGTATGTTGTAACATGAGGTATGTTGTAACACGAGGTATGTTGTAACATGAGGATGTTGTAAAACGAGGTATGTTGTAACATGAGGATGTTGTAACGAGGTATGTTGTAACATGAGGTATGTTGTAACATGAGGATGTTGTAACATGAGGTATGTTGTAACATGAGGATGTTGTAACATGAGGATGTTGTAACACGAGGTATGTTGTAACATGAGGATGTTGTAACACGAGGTATGCTTTAGTTTTTAGATTCTTACATCTATTAGTTATAAGACACACTAAAATGTTTTTATTTAAGTAGGGATTATGAAGGAATAATAGAATAATAAGGGGAGATTAACGATATGAAGTATGTCTAATGTTAATGTATAGATATGTGATGAACTACAGTTTTCTGAACTGAATGTAATGCAAATGCAATGAGTAGGGACATCATTTTACATCCTAGTTTGCTTCCTCTTAATACTGGCTGCTTTTGCTCCATGTACAGGATATTAGAATTAGTCAGAGGAGTCTTTGCATCTGGCACAAGTTATAATAATAGCAGTAATTACAAATAAGAAATGCAATGAGGAATACATAACAACAAATAATATTGTCAGAAAGCTACTTGAATTCCCCATACATTACTTATCATAAAAGTGATAATAAATAAATTAGTAAATCTTTCCATAATATTTATTAAAAATCCATATATTATTAAAATCCGCTTATATAATCTTCATTGTGGTTATAGACTTGTTGAAAACAAATTTCTCAGCTTGTAATTTTGTATTGATCTTAGAGCAATGTAATTGACTATTACTGAGTTTGGAAAAACAAATAAGAATGATGTTGAGCTTTTCCTAATGCTGATACTGAAACTCAGACAAAAAAATTGATTTTCTGCAAATATGTTCTCTTTTCCATTACTATAATTGTTATTTTATTCCTTATAAATTATTTTATCCTTAACACTATCGTACATATGCTAATTAACGGAAAATGCTTGTTCTATCATTTCTCTTAAATGAATCTGTTATAGGCATTAAATTGGATTACATTTAAGATTAACATATAGGTGAGATAATTGTATTGTGTGCCTCAAGTATTAATTAAGACACATAGTTTATTTAAACTCATTTATTACTTCATTTTAATGACAATCATTTTTCGACGTTAGTCATTTGGAGATATTTTCCATTAGACGTTTATGAAAGTATAGTTGTATTCTCTTTACACTTAGAATTTCTCATTTGACTTAACTATCTTTGGGATTTAATAAACTCCATGTAGGATTCACCAAAGCCTACATGGAGTTTACCTATTAGCGCAATGTTGCTAGATGTGTGACAGTGTGCAATGCATATTAATGAGATGTGGAGTGCTTAAACTAGGTTCCGTGGCTCACAACAGTGTTACTATGTAAGTGAATGTGAATAGCAATTCCTAGTAAGGCAAACCACCTACGGTTCGTGGATTTGCACGGAATGCCACAATGATCACCAGGGCTTTACAAATAGCTGTCATTCTTAATGAGAGGGCAAATAACTAGTAATAGGGACATATCTGACATATATGTCACAATGGAATGTATTAGAATGTAACAGTCTCAACCTCTTAGAGTGAGAAATGTGGGCAAAGCCATAGAAATGGGGGACAAAGGGCCAGAAATGGGGACAGATTTTTAACATTGCACTCCCAGCTTAGCAAGTAGAATATATAGGTTGTACATTAGCATGAACTTTCTGAACAGCATGAAGTTTGAAACTCAAATGTCAGTCATCAGTTTCTGACTGCATACTGCGATCACATGACAATGATTTGCCAGGGAAAAAAAATGTTATGAGGAAAAGATCACACGTATGAGACAGAAACTGGGCATTCTGCACAGATCAGGATAGTTGAGAGGTATGCGCTCAAACGTATGTAATACTGAATCACATCTGTCCAGAAATCCAGAAATCATCCCAGTGATATGTCAGAAAACCACATATTTGATAAGAAAAACATCTTCGTATCCTGGGAATATCTGGACAGTTGAGAGATATGAATGTGAAGTATATGGTCCAAACACAGTACAGGACAGTGTACCTACAGTGCAGACTATTGTGATATCCTATTCCTGGCATTCTGTACTGAAGCTTCATAACAGGACATGGGCTGCCATGTAAAATGATCACTCAGGGGGAAGTGTGTGCATTGAATATGGACACACAGATGAATTGTAGGAATGAACACAGTGAAAGAGTACAGGTGAAACTCCCACATTTACAGCAGAGGAGGGCATGTCAATGGAAGATGGTTGTTACAGCAACACCAAGTACATATCTATATATCAAGGCCTCACTGAGACCAATGACTGGTGTTGAAACCATGGCCTTAAGCTTAATGCCAAGAATGCGTTGTCATCCCCTTTGGGAAAAACTCAGTTCCCACTAATTATAATATTGATGGGAGCCTACTGAACACTGAAGGCGTTCTAAGAGATCTGGGGACATACGTTGACAGCAACCTCTCCTTTGACCACCCCATTGCCACTGTGGTCAGAAAATCCTTCTATGTGGCACATCTCATTACTAAGGGTTTTGCATCCAGGAAGAAAGAGGTCATTGTCTGCCTCTTCTCTTCCCTCATTAGGCCAATCATCGAGTGCAATGCCCTATTTGGCATGTCACTCACTAGACACACACAACAGCTGGAAAGGCTACTAAAGTACCTCATGAAGAGGATGCTAGACCTTAAGCACACATCCTATACAGACAGACTTAAAAAATGCCAGCTATTCTCTGTCTCATCTCATCTACTAAGAGGCGATCTCTGCTTGGCTTACAAAGCCATGTCTGACCCAGCTCTGTTAGAATTGCTACATCTAAAGAAATCCAAATCCCTCAGCACCACATGCTCCAGAGAGCTCAACCTCATTACCACAATCAACAGAACATGCTGGAGGGACAGGTTCATAACCCAGAGACTGCCCATGCTTTGGAATAGACTTCCCATACATGTCAAGCAGAGCACTTCACTGGTCCTCTTCAAGAGAAATCTTGATGAGTGGATGGGAAATAGGAAGTTCACCCTGGAGATCACTGCAGTGGCTCTACTTGCTAGAGGTACTGGGAACTAACGTCGGGTGGCACGATGCCAGGGCACATCTATTGGCTAGGCTTGTAAAGGCTCCGGGGCCATTAGCCTAGTACACACCTATGAACCTATGGTACAGTATGGACTGTACAGTGAAAATGTGCTGTCTGTGACTCTCACACAAGGAGACATAACAATGGGGAGGATGTGTGAGATAAACATCCTTACATGAATAATGCAGAGGACATCTATCAGGGATCTGACATACAATTGGGTAGGGTGCATATTGGGAAGTTGTGCAAACTTATATACCTGAATATGTGTGTACTCTCAGCAGAGGTCTCCAGCAAGGTGGCCACAGGTAAAGGATCATGGCAAACATTACAAGAAACAACCACAATCATGGACAATATCAGAATAACATGACTACTAGTCCTATGTCTCTAACATAACATATGTGATGTGGTGTGATCAGAGATGAGCCTGCAAACACACACACACACACACACACACACACTTGACAACTATTATGATACATCCACACTCTATGAGGGTAACCGTGCACACTGCCCTGGTACTGTAATATCTGCAGGAGGTGTTAGGTGGGGCTCTGCTAAACCTGTTTGTGACAGTAAGGGCAATACAGTGTAGTTGCTTTGTATGCATGACATATATCTATGGCACAGTCCACAATTTGAAAGGTGTTCCACACCATCAGATAGTCATGTATATTCTACAGAGAGAATACCTAGGTATGGCCAATAAACTGTGTGATAGGGCACTGTGATAAAGGTGGTACACTTCAATTACACATCACTGGAACATTATAGGGAGGTACATGAAGAATGGTGCATTGTAAACAGTTATAGGTTTGATGAAGACTGGGAACCATTAAGTTATTATGGCCTCTGATGTGCATGTCCTTCACATACCCGGTACTTGTGTTACAGTCAAGGGAGTAGTCAGAACTGTGACCACATGCTGGTGGATGTACCACTTACCCTCCAACCCAGGACACAGGTCATATACCTATTGGTCTGATTATAGGGTGTGATGCCCACATTATACTTGAGTGATGTGTCTGTTTCCTGATGCAACACATCCCTCTATGTGTCTCATCAATGCAGGTGCTGTCATGACAGTGGCAACAGTCTCTGGTATGTGTTGACATTGTCTGTATAATACTAATGTCACAGCTGCAGTCGATTGTCCACAGGCTGTAGTCCTTCAGGCAGCTGTTTGGACACAGCATGTGTATGTCATCTGTAATGTCCATCACTAAACTAATGGGCAGAAAAGGGCCTGGAAAACACCTGTGATGTGCCGCCCTGATCACTGTACCTGAGATATATGTCATGTCACACATTTCAACATAGTGAGATGCCACGTATGTGATACACTGGTCTACCCATTTGGTGATATAGCTGTTTATGGCCACATATGACAGTGTTGATTGAATACCTCAGTGTGGCTTTGTGTCAAATGCCTTGAACTATTTCCAAAAGATGATACTGTTGTCATCATGCATGCCCTCGATGACCTCTTTGAGGACATCTATCAGATATAATGGACCTGATGCAGCAGCAACAACTCACACAGGTCTGTTGCACACCCCTTTAATATTATTAGTGGATATGTAGAAGAGGTTCATGATAACATGTTGGTCTACTGCACAGTCAAAAAGAGTCAGAATGTCTCTATATATGCATGCATCAGGTGCTGTTCTCCCAACACAGGTGGATGCATGTTGATGTACACCCTTGTATGGGGAACATTGCTGATGTGGAGGGTGAGTTGAAATGTGTATTCAACCATATCAGGAAGGTGTATGTACTGTGTCACACCATAGATGATCTGTGATGTTGCCACAGCACACTGATTCCATGTGATAGGCCTGGACGGAAGCACAGAAGAAAAAATAGACAGTGTGGAAACATTGCTTCAGGTATAATACTGAATAATAATTATAATAGTCACAATATTTCCTCTGTTCATCTGACAGCGGTGGAAAAACAACTTTTAAATAAAGGCTTAAACTACATTCCTGTTTTTTTCATTGATGAAGATGTTATATTGCTAATGATGTTGTGGCATTCTGTTGATTATTAAATCTTACATTATATTATGACAGTCAAGATAAGTCTCAAAGATCTACTGACTTTAGATTTCGTAAGTCCACTTTTGTACCCCCTATGAACAAACACGTTTCTATTTTTCAGGACTCAGTGCTTAAAGATCTGCATTTTATGAGGAACCAGTCTACAATATTGAATCATAATTTTTTAGCTAGTAAACAGGAGGCATTGGTTAACCTAAAAATAATAAAAATATAGTGATTCTGCCAGATGACAAGGGCGGGACAGTGGTAGTAATGAATATGAGTTTTTATTTATCTGAGGCACACATACAATTAATGGATACCTGGTATTATACATATATGCCACTTGACCCAACCCATAGATTCAAAATGGAAATAGATGTATTTCTTCAGCAAGCTGTGGAAGAAGGAATTATCATGAAATCAGTTGCCCAATAACTAACAGTTATGGATCCACAAAGGCAATATTTATATCTACTGCCAAAAATTCATAAAAATTTGGAGAAGCCACCAGGGAGACTGATCATCTTTGGTATTGGGTCTCTTACTGAACCTTTATCAGTATTTTTAACACAATACTTACAACTTTTATTGACATTAATAAGATCCAGGATCCAAGACATGACCCAATTTCTCCAAATAATATCAGATATGCAGTTAGAGCCTAGTTGGCTATTGTGCACACTAGATGTAACTTCATTTTATATGAATATCCTACATTGGGCAGGTCTTCAAGCAGTGCAATATTAGTTAAACAGGGCTAATATCTAACCTCCTGGATTTAACACTCTTTTGGTATGTATGACCAAACATGTTTTGACCAAGAATGCGTTTTATTTTCAGGAAGAATGTTATTGGCCGGTACAAGGTATGGCTATGGGGGCCTCGTTTGCTCCCATATATGCCAATTTGTTCATGGGGTTCCTGGAAGAACAGTTGATTTATGATAGTCATCATAATATCTTTATGGAGGAACTAGATATTTGGAGACATAATTTAGATGACTGTTGGATGATATGGTGAGCTGACAAATGTTATTTGTTGGAATTTGTAAAATATCTCAATGAAAATAAATAGGGAATAGAGTTTACATTGAATTGTGATTCCAAACAAATTAACTTTTTGGATGTTACGGTTGTTAGGAATCCTGATGACACTCTCAGTTCACATTTATTTTGAAAATATCCTCAATATAATAACTTATTGTATGCCAGTAGTATGCATCTATGACACATCATTCAGAATATACCTAAGTCTCAATGTATGCATATTAAATGCATTTCTTTCCACCAAGGACAGCTATGAGATTTATCAACATGATATAACTCATAGGTTTCAAGAAAGGGGCTATGGATATGACAATATTGTAACTGCCAGCAATTGAGTTTCTAAATAGGACAGATCAAATCTATTGGAATACAGAGTTAAAAATAATCAGAACAACAATCTCATTAGATTTGTCATTACATATGGATGTAATATCAATGTTATCAGGGACATTATTAACAACAATTGGAATATTTTACTAGCCAACTCTGAACTGTGTGAGTTCCTCAGCCCTAGATGCCAGTTCTCTTATCAGTGGGGACAGACTTTGGGGTCCTATTTTAGTCACTACAAACATCATGGGTGTTTACATTCTTGAAAACAACAATTGACACTTACTGGGGATAGACTAGTGGGTTCATTCCCTTGTGGCCATTGTTCTTTGTGTAAATTTATGTTCAAATCTAAACAATTTTCTAGCAGAAACATCATAAGGGTTCATGAAATAAATGTTTTTGTTAACTGTTGTACAGACTGGTTAATATATTTAGTAAGTTGCTCTTGCTCAGCTTTTTATGTTGGGCAAACGTTCCGTCCACTCCGTATATGAATGTGTGAACATCTCAGTGATATCCAGAATAAAAAATGAACTAGTGCTTTATACAAACATACATTGAACCACAGTTTAGCTAGATTTAATTTTATGGTTATAGATAAAATCCAGGGAGATAGGACAAATAAGTTAGGATGGCACACTTTGTTAAATAAAAAAGAAAGGAGCTGGATTATAAAATTGGGTTGATTATTTCCACCTGGTCTTAATGACCATTTATAATTAATAATCAGCTCATTGGTGCAATGACTAATTAATTGATGGAGTATATCTGTGTATATATGCATTGTGTTTCATAGTTTGAATTGTCACTGAGGAAGGCAGTATTGCCGAAACTGGTCTGATATTGGTGTTGCCACAATAAATTGATTATTTCCACTCATTTTTGGTGCTGGCCTTATTTTCTTGGATTATGTTATGTTGTTTGGCTGGTGGCACCAACGGTACTTGCAAGAGCTGTATCTGGAACTGGATGAAGGTATGATAGTGCATACTACCCATTGTGATCTGGCCTAGGGTTCTGACACAATCAAACTGCAGGTATCATTGAGAAACCCCCAAGATGGGGATTAAACCTTACATCAGTTGATGGGTAAACAATTTGCTCACTGACAGAACACATCATGTGAAAAATTGGTGAATTAAACTGTATCAGTAGAGCTGTCACCACTGGCAAACCCCAGAGATCTGTGCTTAGCCCTTCACTGTTTGCACTCTATTTCTCGACAGTTCAGGCTAAAGTATATGGCCTTTGGCTTACCAAGTTTGCTGATTCTTGCTTATTGTATACAATCATTGAGTCCACCAATGGTGATAACATAGTACAGGAGGAGCTAACACACACAACAGAATGATGACAAAGGTACATAATGTACACATACATAAATACAGAAATGTGTGTGTATTAATGTTGCCTGGGGGGAAAGTTGGAGTTCCATGTTAATCATGACATTGACAACCGACCTGTTATGCAGAAATCCAGTGATATGAGCACTGGGAACACACTTAGATAGCAGTCTGAACTTTGACCACCAAGAGTCCACACTGGTACTGAATGCCTTTATTGTGCACATCATAAGTCATGCCATCATATTGAGATCTTTGGATTGTCTGACAGCGCTGTAGTCAACCCTCTTTACAGCACGAATTGAGTAAAATGCATATTCTTACAGGTACCTCACTTGACACATGTAGCAGCTGGAGAGACCACAGGGCTTTCTCAGCAAGATAAGACAGGGCCTACACATCATGATTCCCATCATGCCATGGTGTATGTGGAGAGATTAAAAGACATGTCACTGTAAACCTTATTGTATAGGATGAGATGACTTCTGCCTGGCCCCCAGACCAGTCTTTGACCCTGCCCTGGCGGGAGTACTGCATATCCAAAAATGTGACATACCTGATGACATCAGCACTGTCAGCTGAGGAGAAGATAACAATGTCAAACATTCTGGTGAAAACATTTTATTTCAAGTAGCAGCTCTCTCTGACACACACACACACACACACACACACACACACACACACACACACACACACACACTCTTGACTACAGTGAGAACAGAACCACTAACTACCTAAGTACACAGACTACAGAACACAGTACTTAATGCAAACATCACAACAAAAGTCTGATTTATAAAGGAATGCAGGCAAACTTATAGTAGATGACATCAGCTGGCTATGTGGGAGAAAAGAGTTTGGGAGGCCTGTATGAAATAGATATGCAGGCATGAGCATGTATCAAAATACTGTCATTGCATAGCATTGGAGCAGTAACTGTGGGAGACACGCTTCTGCTCTGCTGTCTAGATACACATACACCAAGTCAACTGCTGTGTGTATAGAACCCCTACTTATCTACCTACATGGACTGCAGAACACAGGACTTAATGTAAGTGACACAGCACAAGTCTGATTTCTATAAGAGTGCAGGTGAACTTACAGTAGATGAAATCAGTAGGCCATGTGGGAGACAGGTTGGGCAGCCTACATAGACACATAACTTCATAGGTTCATATGAGGCAACTAGCCTAATAGCACCAGGGTGTTTAGAAGCCTAGCTGTGTAAAAACACAAGTACCCTTATTGAGCATAGTTGGATGATTGGTTTTAGCAGAGTGTGTTTGTGAGCAGGCCCAACTGGACCTCTCCATGAGGGATATAAATGCCAGCCCAGAGGTGACTTTACAATCACCCAACCAGTTGTCAAGGTTGCGCTTGAACAGAGTCATTGAGGAGCCCTGCTTCACATGCAGTGGGTGCCTATTACAGAGGAATGTGAATCACTGTGGGATATATCTGTCTCCCCAACATGTTCTGTTTATGTCATAGGCTAGGTTGAGAACCCTGGGGCAGAGTATTGTTGCCCCAATTGAATTGCAGATGCCCATTCTTTCCAGAAAGGCAGGGTATGAGACTGCTCTCCAGGGCAGCCATAAGTCACCTCTCAGCAGCCTGCATGATACAGAGAACAGTGACAGGTATGTTAGTCTTTCCATGTATGTCATGTTTGCAGGCCTGGGAGTCTCTCAGCTACAACTCTGTATTCTCTCCAATTGTTAAATGTGTCTGGTGAGGTACAGAGAGATGTAAGCATTGTACTCCATTATTGGTATGGTAAAGGTAGAGTACAGTACAGCTATGACTAAGCTAGTCTTGGATGTGATGTCCATATGTATGATGTGCACAGTGCAGATTGTGCATGACAGCACTATGGGCACATAGTGATGAAAGTGTAGATTGCTATTAACATGTATTCCCAAACCTCACAACACTGTGTTTGGGCTTAAGAGGGTGCTATGTATATGATAATTAGCAGGGGTAGTTAATTGACAAAGATGACAAAGAGTCATTGTATGCTTAAATTTCAGTCCATGAAGTTTGTCACAAATCATCAGTCTGTGTCAGCCCCTTCTCTAATATGGTACCGTCATTCGGCTACTCTATATGAGTGTATCCAGTTAACAGTCATCTGCAAACTTGGTAAATGACAGACCATCTACTGTTTCCTATGCTTCAGGGAAGTATTGCCCATACAGTTGAGGGCCAATCATAGATCCTTGTGGTATTCCACTGGTGAGTGGGCTAGTGGTAGAGGTACAGTCCCCAGCTTTGAGAGTGTGTGTTCTGTCAGTGAACCAGTTGACTATCCATCTAGTACTGTATAGCCTAATTCCCAGATGGGAGACCTTCACTATGAGACATGAATGGGGGGCAGCATCAAAGGCCTCACATAACTCAACATAGGTGGGAGACCTTCACTATGAGACATGAATGGGGGGTAGCATCAAAGGCCTCACATAACTCAACATGGGTGGGAGATCTTCACTATGAGACATGAATGAGAGATAGCATCAAAGGCCTCACATAACTCAGCATAGGTGGGAGACCTTCACTATGAGACATGAATGAGAGATAGCATCAAAGGCCTCAGATAATTCAACATAGGTGGGAGATCTTCACTATGAGACAGGAATGGGGGATAGCATCAAAGGCCTCACATAACTCAACATAGGTGGGAGACCTACACTATGAGACATGAATGGGGGTAGCATCAAAGGCCTCACATAACTCAACATAAGTGAGAGACCTTCACTATGAGACATGAATGGGAGATGGCATCAAAGGCCTCACATAACTCAACATAGGTGGGAGACCTTCACTATGAGACATGAATGGGGGGTAGCATCAAAGGCCTCACATAACTCAACATAGGTGGGAGACCTTCACTATGAGACATGAATGGGGGATAGCATCAAAGGCCTCAGATAACTCAACATAGGTGGTATGTCCTGTTTTCCCTCATCCAGGATTTTGGAGTCAGTATTCAAGAAGTTCTCAAGGGTCAAAATCAAGATCTACCATTGACAAATCCAAACTGGGTAGAGTCAAGTGTGTTGAAGGTCACCTATGTCTCTGTGGATATGGTCTAGCCCTGCAGATACGGCTTTTTAGGCATATGAAACAATAGTTGTAGTTCTTCATGCTACCAGATTGATGTGTGTTGCATAGCATACATTTTATATTACATTTTGTAGTGTGATTGATATATATGTGGAACAAGTACTGAGATCCCATGGGTATAGTGCACAGGAGGTGCCAAAACATGGATGTATTTTAACTATGCATCATATAGTTAGGTAGAGATCTCAGCTTGTAATGTTTCTACATATAATTCCATGTCATACAAAGGAAATGGAATGTAAACAGCAGTAATATAGCATAATATATGCATTCCCATAGCACACCAAGCAGCAGGTTTGCGCAACAGTTAGTAAAGTGCATATACATGCGACATACACTGTGCATAAACATAAGCTGCATTGCTAAAGTCTTGACAACTAATAATGAGTTTCTGGAATACACCCACTACTTTACTGACTCTGTGGTAGCACATGTTAATGCAGTTATTCCAGTGATACATTCCTTTTTTGGGCCCAGGTGGTACTGGGTTCGAATACAGCTGTATCTAATACTTTTAACTACTTTTGTATTACCATTGCTGAGCGTAGGTGTGTGATGCACACCATCGCACAATAATGGATTAAAGAAAAGAAATGTTGAAAATAGTATAGTGGTGAAATGGGGAGCAAGCAGGGGGGAGAACAAATGGAAAGCAATACAGGAATGTGCAGGAGGGAGTTAGGAAAGAACCATAACTATCTATTTCTTCAACAGTAAAAAATGATCAAATTCAAGTAATATTCTGCATATGTGGGGACTGTCAACTCCAGAGAGAGGGGTGACCATAAAACACAACCATGTTGTGTAGCCAATTAGACCAAATCAAGTGTGCCAATAAAACGTGTGTAAAATGGAGAGCTATGTATGGGACAATTTTTTTGTGGGATAGGTAAACATTTTTTATTTTTTAAGAGGGAGAGGAATGTTGTGGAAGGGACATAGGTATGTCTGGGTCTGGTAAGTAAGGAAGCAATTGCAGACAGACAAGACAAACAAGACAAGAGACAGGGATGGTGATGGACACAAGAGGTCAGTGGACATTATGGAAGGGGTGAGGGTGGGAGCATCCAGGACCCATGGTCTTCAAGCTGGGTGACAGTGAGAATCAAGTCCTCACCCACAGGACTGTCATCACTGTCACCTCACTCTACCACTGGCTGTAGCACTTGATGTCTCTCCAGCCAATGTAGGCATGCACCAGAAGTGCAGCACACACACTATGCACCATCCCTGGCAAATCGGTACCGGTGATAAAATCACCATCTCTGCCTCTACTCCTGGAGGGAACCACTAGACTGTTCTCCAGGACAGGACTACCTGAGTGGCAAGTAGTACAGGGGCAGAAGAGGTGGTACTGCCAGGTTGGCTCCCAGATGTTCTGGGCAGTGGTGCCATAGCTGGTGGAGGGGGGGGGCAGGGAGATACAGTGGGGCAGGTATACCCCACTGTGTTGTGGAGCCTTTAGTGATGTGGTACACATGGATGACATGGACACATTTTGATGACGTAATAAAATAAAACAAAACAAACAAACAAAAATAAAAAAAAGAGAGAGATAAGGGTTGGGAATAATTAAAAGTAATGCACACTTGGGAAGTGTGGTATTTGAGCCCACAACCTCTTTCTAATATTGTACTGTTGGTCTGTGCTACAGACTAATGCATGCACACTTTTACAGTTGAGATATGCATGCTCAGTTTGATACAACTCTATAAAATACAAAAAAAGCTATCTTTAACTTTTAAAGCTACAATAACACTACTCTTCTGCTGCATACATACCAAATGCCTCCCTCATCCTCGTCAATCTAGCACCATGAGTCCTAACACTGACCTCCCTTTCTATGGCAGCTGTAGAAAAAAACAGAACAGAATAGAGTACCATTATGAATACCAGTCTTGTCTATATTCAGCTTTTATGTCTTACAAGTATTCTCTGTAGTTGATACTTACACAGATCTGAGATGTCCACAGTCCTAAATTCCCCGATCCAATGTCAAGTGCATTCCTCTTCCCCCTCCAGAGGTCATTGTAGTGATGCCTACATTCTTCACCAGTGCAGGGGGGTACAGATGGCACTTGTTACAGACCAGGCTAATTTATGCCAAGCTTTTGACTTATCCTGGGAGCCAGAATAGCCCCCCCCTGCACCATCATGCCACTATAGTGTTAGAAGTCCAATAAAAATCTTGAACTCCTGAACACTCCATCTCTGAGCCCCAAATTTCACACTCTCTCCATGAACTCCTGCCATGTCTACCACAGATCAAGAGCAATGGAGACTGATGGGTTCCCACAAATTCCAGTTATCATGTTTACTGGGAGTGTGCACACAGTTCAAATATGTCGCTCACTACTTGCAATCATGCAGATATGCTGCTCGGCAGTGCGCACCTCTGAGCCCTGCATTTGCAGGATGGTAAGTGATGCACAACAGGAGCAAGCAGTGAGAAATTACACAGGCAGTTGTGTATGTGTGTTAGGCAAATGTGAAGGCCATGCCAATCCAGATAGCAGAAATATACTTACAGGACTACGGTATACAGTATACCCACAGTCATACATTTGATAAAAATACGATAATACATAATTGGAATTGGGACAAAAGTAAAAATATATGGAATATGCTGTGTTTGAACCAGGACCATGTCTATGGTAGTCCTACACTTACACCCGTTGACACAAGAGAGTTGAAAAAACACTGGTCTATGTTGCAGTTCACTGATGTCAGGGTCCCGTCTGCTTTCTGGGGCATCCAGTTGTCTAGTTTGCGCACTACAGCACTTTGTGCAAACCAGATAAACACAGCAAAACCCACAATTAATTTTTCTCTGTTTCCTGCAAATACTAGCCAAAAAAGAAAAAAGAAAGAAAAGGCTTCAAACCTATTACCATCTGGCCCCAAAAAGGACTGTATCATTACATCATTGTATTAACATGGGATAACACAGAGTCAGTTAAGTAGCAGGTGTGTTTCATAGACTCAGTACTGATTATCAGATGCACAAACGTGTATCTCGTTATGTATACACTTTACTAACCGTTGCACAAACCCGCTGCTTACCGCACTATGGGAAACTACATACAATTGTGTATTACTGCTGTTTACTGTTCATTTCTTGTCTATTTCTTGTGTATGACATGGAATTACATGTGGAAACATTAAAAATGAAAGCTCTATATCACACTATGTCACACATTTACAATACAGCTATGTGTTGCTCCCCCTAAGCACTGCAACCCTGGTGTCTCAGTACTTTTTCCACACACATATATCACCAACAGTTGTTGTTGTTGTTGTTGTGTCTTTCACCAACACTATAGAAACTAATCTCAAATGTTGTGTTATATGCAATGCACATCAATCTGGTAACATGCAGAACTACCAGTATTGACCCATAAGCCTAACAATATTTATCTGCAAGGTTAGGGAAGGGATCAGCATGGACCTTATCCACAGGGACATAGGTGACCTTCAACATACTTGAGTAGACCCTTGTTGTGTTTGTCAAGGATAGATCTTGCCTACTGAACCTCATGAACTTCATTTATACTGACCCCAAAGTCCCAGATGACAGATAACAGAACTTAACGCCTGTGTTCAGTTAGTTATCCAAGGCCTTTGACAAGATCCCCCATTGATGTCTCATAGTGAAAATGTCCCATCTGGGAATTAAGCCATACAGTACTAGCTGGATAGACAAATGACTCACCAACAGAACAATCACTCTCAAAGGTGGAGACTGCACCCCCCAGATACTTACTAATGGATTATACCAAGGATCCATTCTGGGCCCTCAGCTGTGTGGAAACTACTTCTCTGAAGCAAGCAATGGTAGATGGCCTGTGGTGTACCACGTTTGCAAATTACTTTTAATTGGATGCACTCTTATAGATTCCCCCAGTGATGGTAACATATTACATAAGGGGCTGACAGAGATGAATGATTGGTGCCAAATTCACAGAATGAACCTTACAGCAAACAATTCCTCATTGCCCCCTTTGGCAATGAAGTACCTCTGCTAATTATGATATATATAGCACCCTTCTCAGCTCAGACAGTAACGTGACACTTATGAACACATGTTGATAGCAATATATAATTTTATCACTATGTGTCCATAGTGGTAAGAAACATATTTTGCATTGAGCACCTCATACATATGGACATCACATCCAAGACCAGGTAGGTCATATCAGACCACTAATAGAGTACAAAGCTCGCTTCTGTCTGTACTTCATCAGACAGCTGCAGCAATTGTAGAAAAAAATAGAGTTTTGTGACTCTGAGAATGCAGGTCCTGCAAACATCACATATAAGGAAAGACTAAAAGACCTGTGACTGTACTCAGTATTGTCAAGCTGCTGAGAGGTGATCCATGCCTGATCTACAGAGAAGTCTCAGACCCTGAAGAGCTGAAAATGCTGGACATCTGCAAATCAAAGTGAACACGAATAACTTGTGCCAGGGTCCTCAACCTAGCCTGTGACAAACAGAACATGCTGGGGAGGCAGATATGTCCCCCAGTGACTCCCACCCCTCTGTAATAGGCTCCCACTGCATGTGAAGCAGTACTTCCCTTTGTAATAGGCTCCCACAACCTTCATTACTGGTTGGGTGATTATAAAGTCACCTTTAGTGTGGCACCTATGTACCTTAGAGAGGCCCATTTGTTGCTGCTCACAAAATCACTCTGCTAACAACGGTTTTCTAAATATAAGGGTACTTGTGTTTTTACACAGCTAGGCTTCTATTGCCTCATGTATAGTGATAACCATGTACTCCTAAAACTTGCAAATACAATATTTGAGAGATGCAACTATACAATGAATATAGAATAAATGCTCTCTCTCTCAGGTAACAACAAACCAGACACCAAGGAAGTTGCCAGCACACACACTTCATGTCCTCAACAAACCACGTGCATGGCACATAAACCCACATACGAAGAGGTACTCTAAAAGCTTACCAAAAGAGCAGAGACCTCACAAATGCAAACCTTCTGTACAGATTACAGTCCCAGCAGAACCCACTACACAAAAAACAAATGAATCAGTGTCTCACCCATTAAGCCCTTTCAGGCAAAACACCTCAAAACCAATGTCTTGGTCATAGTTGAATCCATAATGAGACACACAGATGCCCCCCCTCACCAGCCTGTACAAAGAGAAAGTCACAGTCAGCGGTCTGTCAGGTGTCAAGATCCAAAAAAGTTATGTACTCACTTCAGTCTCCATGTTGGAGTAAATGACTTGAGATGTACCTCACTGGACTATATGAAGAGAAACATGACTGATTATGTGTCCCAGACAGGCATGTCTGTAACCCCTAAGCAGCATTTTACCTTCACCCAGGATGATGGCTCAATACAAAAGAATTATCAACTTCAACTATTGGCTTAGCTAATGGTGTCAATCCAGGGGGATCTAGTATTTGTCAGTCTGGGATGATATGGTAAAAGGCCAAGTTGCTTTGGTAGGGATAGTCTTCATCTGCCATCTCTTGCCTTTTGGTTACTAGCCAAGGTACTTGCCTCCCACAGTGCATTTCTTAGGAAATGTCATAAGAACAAAATTCTTGGCATAAAAATATCCTCAAAAGACAACCACAAGGTTATGCTGCTTAATGCTAGGAGTCTAACTCAGAAACTACACACATTTTACCTGAGAAGATGTTGATGTTTGTGCAGTCACAGAGACATGGTTTAGGGCTGTCGAGAGTACTCCTGCCATGAAAGGCTATAATGCCTTCCACATGTTCAGCCCACAAAATGAACATGAAATAACCAAAGGAGGAGGTGTATCCATCTTTATAAAAGACAAATAGACCTCAAGACTGGTTAAGCAGTATGATTCCTTAGAGTTACTCCATGTCCAACTAACTGTAGGAAAGACATCCCTACATGTCATTGTTAGCTGCAGGTCCACCAAACTGAACCACGAAAACAAGACAATGCCTTCCTGGACCTACTTGAGTCACTCATAATACAGGCAAACACCATAGGCATGGGTGAATTTAACTATCCTTCCATTGATTCAGATACATTTATGGGCTAAAACATGCTCATCCTAAGGTTCCTGCACTTTGTAAACATGAATGCTCTAGTACAGTTAGTCCACATCCACACAAGGGTCTTGGATGTCTTTGACCTAGTATTCACCAACATGGAAGATCACTGCACCTCCCCATGTGTGAGACCCTCCCTGGTAAGGTCTGACAATAAATCAGTCGTATTCACTGTAACAATCATACCTGACCCCCCTCGCATTCCAGAAGGTTGAACATTTTTCTCCAAAGCAAACTATAGCCTCCTAAGTGATGGCATACATAGTTTCAAACCTCCTGCCACTACTGACAGTAAAGATTTGTTTAATGCAAATTAATTTAAAGTACAGAGTTGTGTACTGGTAATTGTTGTTTGACTAATTTTATATCATTGCTGGCTGATTTCAGAGTTGTGCACTGTTATTTTTGTTTCACTGTATAGTTTTTCAGATCTCTGCTGAAGGTGTTGGTTTTCCCATACCCACCCTCCCTATTCTTGTGTTGTTGTTTAAATTTGGAGGTTTTTGCAGTTGCCCGCCCCCACTGTAGATTTGATCTGGGACACTCCCCCCAGTCCCAGCTGTTTACCTCATTCTACCTAATAGACTCCATCTGCATTGTTTTTAGTCATTTTTAATTTAATTGCATTTTTTAAACTGTTTGGTCTAACATTGCTACATAGTCAAGTGTGCTAGCTTGCACTGCATTTGAATTGTTTTGACTGCTGTTTTAGCTACTTTTCTCTCTCTCTCTCTCTCTCTCTATATATATATATATATATATATATATATATATATATGTATATGTGTATATATATATATATATATATATATATATATATATATATGGGTCTACCTGAGAACGTCTACAGATGAGAAGACCGACAACGAAATCACCGATGCCAGAAGATCGACAAGTCAAAAGACCGACGGATGAAGACACCAACGCGGAGAACACCGAGATGGGGAAAGGATGTGTAAGTATGCAGTAGTGACGGACATTAGGGTGCGAGTAAGGTAAGTGTGCGATGTTGACGGTCTGTAGGGATAGGGGTGGGTTAAGTGAGTTAGGGTTAGGGCGCGGGTTAGGTAAGGGTGCAGTAGTGATATTTTTTGGGTTAGGGGTGGGTTAAGTGAGTTAGGGTTAGGGCGCGGGTGAGGTGAGTGTGCGATAGTGACGGACCTTAGGGTTAGGGTTTTGGTTAGGGTGGTAGATAGTTGTGTATGTAAGGTTTAGTGTTTGTTTGTTAGGATTTTGGTGTGCTTGTGTTGTGTGTGTGGTTTTTGGACAGGGGATTTGTTTTGTTTCTTGGTTGTTGTTATGATGTGTTGAGTGTATGAGGTGTCTTGTTTGTGAACTGTCGATTATGTGGTGTTGGTGATGTCGTTGTCGGTGTTATGCACTGTCGATGTTGTCAGGTAGATCCATATATATATATATATATATATATATATATATATATATATATATATATATATATATATATATATATTCCTTTCCTGTAACCAGTGTAGTCCAGATTCAGATTTGCTGTATCCAGGACTGTATGTAAGCTTCTGAGCCCCCCCAAGCTTTCTGTGTTGGAGGGAAGCCTTTTAGCTTATCAGTGGGAGTGGTAAGCACTAGGTAACCTATCTACCACATAAGGAGTGGTTCTGGCCCAGAAATTGTAGTTATTGGCCATTTTGGCAGTTTTTCCATCTCTCTCAACTTTCTGATTAAAAAGCCCCATTTGCACTTGTTTCCCCCCTTTCCCATAACTAGTTTAGTCCAGATACAGATTCTTACTTTTAGCACTTGAATTTGCTTATTCGTGATCAGCACTTGTTCAGAACTTGTAAGCACTAAATAACCAACTAATTACTACAGCACTCAGCCTTACCTAGAGGAAAACAGTTTTGGTACTTACTTTCCTCACTTGCTTAGAGAAAAACAGCTCTTGTACTCACTTTCCTCACTTATCTAGAGGAAAATAGTTTTTTATTCAGGCATGCCCAAGGGTCAGCTCCCAGTGTTCTCTCCTGTCTATCTGATGAATCTGGGCATCCTGGGGCAATATAGAAATTGCCTCATGTATACAGACAACCCTCTCCTCCTACCACCCAACACTATAACCTGTGAGTAATGCACTTATCTAGCCAAACTGGAGGTAAAGCTCTCTCCAATCAAGACTGAACTTGACAGTCAAGAGGAAAAGGTAAACACTTGTACCACACCACACTCATCACATAGTCTCACTAAATCTACACCACCAAAATCCACACATAGAAACACAAAAACATTCGCGGAGGCTCTCAATACTAATCTGCTCAAGCAACAGAGACCTCCAAAGCAGAAATGCAAGCAACCTCCACCCCCCCAACACAACCCAAATGACACATAGCCCACAGACTCAGTGTGCCACTCAACCACAGCCAATAAGGCAAAACAACATACCGAACACACTAGTCATAGGTGACTCTATAGTCAGGCACACTGATGTCCCACTCACCAGGCTAAACAAGGAGACGGTTACTGTCAGCTGCCTGTCGGGTGCCAGGATCCACCACATAACCCACGCACTCAGGTCACTCCACAGGAAGTACAAATATGACTGTGTCATTGTCCATGTTGGTGTGAATGACCTGAGACGTACCACCCTGGACTACATGAAAAGAGACACTGAAGAGCTCTCCGATCTTGTAGCCCAGGCAGGTATGACTCTAGACCTGAGTAGCATTCTGCCATTACCCAGAATGATTCCGCAGTACAAGGACAAAATGATTGACTTCAACAATTGGCTAAGCTTTTGGTGCCATTCTAAATGGATCCAGTATCTGTCTGCCTGGGATGACATGGTCAACAGACCACGATGCTTTGCCAGAGATGGCCTGCACCTGTCACCCTTGGGATTCCGGATACTGGCTAAGGTTCTTGCTGCCCCTATAGTGCCTTTTTTAGGCAGGATTCAAATGACAAATTCACCACTGTAACAGGAACAGACAAGCAAAAACTGAGGATGATGCTACTCAATGCTAGAAGTCTAAATCTCAAAATGTACTCACTGGAGGCACTCCTTAAAATGAAGAACATCGATATCTGTGCAGTGACTGAGACCTGGTTCAAGGATCCAGAGAGCACCCCTGCACTACCAGGCTATAACTCATACCACACATTTTGGCCATGTAACCTGGACCGGAACACCAAAGGCAGTGGTGTGTCCATATTCATTAAGGATATCCACACCTCCAGGCTAGTTGCTCAGCATAATGCAGCCGAGGTTATCCAAGTACAACTAACTCTTAGCAAAACTGCAATCCAAATTGTAGCTTGCTAAAGATCACCCACCATGCCCCAGGATTCCCACTCCTCTTTTCTTGATGTACTGGAAAATATTAGGGTTCAACCAAACACCCTAATAATGGGCGATTTCAACTACCCCACCATTAACTGGGAAAACTACTCATGTACCAACTCCTTCGCTCAACGCTTTCTGGAATTCATAAACTCCAATGCCCTGGATCAACTTATCCATACTGCCACCAGGGGCAACAATATCCTGGATCTAGTCATTACCAATATGAGTGGCTGGTGTTCCACACCTGAAGTCAACACCTCATTGGTCCGCTCCGACCATAAGCTAATTACCCTAGATATCCACATCCTGCCTCCAGCCCCCATTAAGGAAACCATGGTAAAAATTTCCTCCAAAGCCAACTTCTTGCTTCTTAAGACAGAAGTGGTGAACTTCATGACACCCATGCAGATGGACAATGCAGTTATGACTACTGAATCCTACACAATTGCACTTTATAAGCACTTACATGAGTGCATGGATCGTGCTATCCCAAACAGAACCAAGATCCTATTCTCCAAAAAAAGGTAGCCAATCTGGTGGTCCCCTGCCATAAACAAACTATACAACAGAAGGAAGAAATTCTGGCAAAAGAGAGTAAAATCTCACAAGTGGAGGAGGTCCCTGGTCAGCCTCAGTAAGAAGCTGCAATCCCTGATAAAATCCTCCAAAGCTAGTTATGAAAACAAAATCGCCACTGATTCTAAAGACAACCATAAAGCATTCTATAGCTATGTCAAGAATCTCAATGGCAACACTCAGATCTGCTTTGAGTTACAGCATAATGGCACTAAATATACAGACCCAACTGATATTGCCAACATCCTGGCAGATAGGTTCAGTGCTAACTTTACCCCCCTCTGACCCCCTAAAGAGCCCATCTCTATACTGGAAGAATGCAAAGTTCCTGTAATCACGGCTGCACAGGTAAAAACCACACTCTCCAAAGCCAAGAACACAGCATCCATGGGACCAGACAACATCCCAGGCTGCGTTCTACATGAACTACAGAACGAACTGGCACCCCACCTAAGTACCATGTTCAGTCATAGCCTCACCTCAGGCTTTGTGCCTGCTGAATGGTGCACACCAACGGTTATCCCACTCTACAAGAGGGGAGCCACCATGGACCCCAGGAACTACCGCCCCATTAGCCTGATGAGCCTGGTCTGCAAGGCCATGGAAAGTATCATCATGGAACTTATAAACAAAGATATTGGCAATCTCCAAACTCTGGATCACTCCCAGTTCAGGTTTGTAAAAGGCAGATCATGTCTCCTAAACCTGATAGACTTCTTTGAAGCAGACACCAAAGCCGCAGACAAGGGTAAGGTGGTTCACACAGCCTATCTAGATCTTGCCAAGGCATTTGACACCATCCCCCACTCTGGAATTATAGATAAACTCACTAAACTAGGTATAAATCCCTATGTCACAAGATGGGTTGCCAACTGGCTCACTGACAGAACCCACACTATGAAAGTAGCAGACTCCAAATCCGACTTCAGACCAGTGACAAGTAGAGTACCACAGGGTTCAGTCCTGGGTCCTCTCCTGTTTGGTATCTACTTCCCTGAAGTACAGGCTAACACAGAAGTTCTTTGGCTAATGAAGTTCACAGATGACTGCAAACTAGGAGCCATAATTGAAACTCCTAACGATGTGGACATCCTACAAAAGGGCCTCACTGATACAGATGCCTGGTGTCAAAGCCATGGCCTCAAGCTCAAGGCCAAAAAGTGCATTGTCATCCCCTTTGGTAAAAACTCTGTACCCATGAACTACAACAAAGGCGGTAGTATACTTAACAGTGAAAGTGTGATAAGAGACCTTGGGACACAGGTGGACAGTAGTCTCTCCTTTGATAATCACATCACCACAGTAGTCAGGAAACCCTTCTACATGGCACACTTCATCACAAAAGGTTTCTCATCTAGAAAAAAAGAGGTCATTGTTCCCCTCTACTCATCACTCATTAGACCCATTATAGAGTACAATGCCCCTTTTGGTATGTACCTCACAGGACATCTACAACAACTGGAAAGGCCGCAGAAATATCTCACAAAGAAGATTACTGGCCTCAAACAGATGCCTTATGCAGATCATCTAAAAAAAACTCCAGTTTACTCCGTTGCATATCGCCTACTCAGAGGTGATCTTTGCCTAACATACAAAGCTATGTCAAACCCAGAGCTGTTGGACATGCTCCACTTAAAGAAATCCCAATCCCTCCGAGCTACACACTCTAGGGACCTAAACCTTGTCACCACATTAAACAGAACATGCTGGAGGGATAGATTCCTGTCCCAGAGACTTCCCATACTCTGGAATAAACTACCTATCTATATCAAACAAAGCTCCTCATTAGCACTCTTCAAGAAAAATCTTGATGATTGGATGGGAAATAGGAAATTCACCCCGGGGATCACCTCTGTGGCTCTGCTCAACAGTGGCATAGGAAAGTCATTTTCTTGGGTGGCAAAAGCCAGGGTACCTTTTTGGCTGGGTTTGTATAGGCCCCAGGACCAATAGCCTAGAACCTACCTATGAACCTATGAAGATCCCTATACAGAGGTGTACACAAATGCCCAGTAGAAACACCTTTAGAAGTGTATAGTGCAGTGCTCCCTTTTGCATGTACCTCACCAGACACCTGCAACAGCTGGAGAGACCTAAGAGGTTTCTCATCAAGAAAATCCAGGGACTTCAACACATGATCTACATGGAGAGACTGATGGCCCTGTCACTGTTCTCTGTATCATATAGACTGCTGAGAGGTGACTTGTGCCTGCCCTACAGAGCAGTTTCAAACCCTGCCTTAAGGGAAATGCTGCACCTCTGCAAATCAAGTGGGACAATACTCACTCACTCTAGGGACCTTAGCCTAGGCTGCGACATCAACAGAACATGCTGGAGAGACATATGTCTCCCAGAGACTGCAACCTCTATGGATTTAACTCCCAATTCATGTGCAACTGAGCTCCTCAATGAACCTATTTAAGCATAACTTGGACAATAGAATGGGAAATCGTAAATTTACCCCGGGGGTCTCACCTATGTTACTCTGACAGGGGCAACCAATGCTAATCATATTTCACAAATATGGACTACATATTTTGGTCTATAAAGGAACAATGGTACAACTTGTCCAGGCTTCAAAAGGCCTCCTATGAGCCTATGAACCTAGGGCCATTATGGTAGTAGCCTTGTATGAACCTATGCAGGTCTGCCAACATCTTGTACTATAAGTTCAGCTGCAGTCTTGCAAAAATCAAACTTGTGGCATGGTGCTTGCATTAAATACTGTTTTCCATTGACTGTGCACTTATAAAAGTAGCAGTTCTATTTTCACTGCAGTCAACTGAGTGTGTGTATGAGAAGTCTTCCTTGACATTACAGACAGCATTTTACTCCAGCATGTGAGACACTGTTATATTCTCCTCAACAGACAGTGATGTTTGAGACACTCCAAGTTGGCTTGTGCCATGGCTCTTGCATAGAATCATAGGAAGTTACTAGGATATTGGCCCTGAGGCCCTTATAAGCCTAGCCAAAAGTTTAGCCCATGTTTAGACAAGTCAGCACTCAAAGCCCCTGTCCAGCAGGGACGCAGGTGGAATCCCATGGGTGTATTTTCTGTTTCCCATCCAGTTATCCAGGTTGCAGTTAAACAGGGATAATGAGGTACTCTGCTTGACATGGAAAGGGAGTCTATTCCACAGATGGGGGAGTCTTTGGGACACAAATCTGTCCCACCAACAAGTTCAATTGATATCACAGACCAAGTTGAGGTCATGCATATGGGTTACTAGAGTGGAGCTTGACTTGCGGATATGCAGCAGTCCATCATGGTGGGGACTGAGATTGCTTTGTATGCCCGACAGAGGTCACCTCTGAGAAGTCTGTATGAAACTTAGAGGGGCAGAGCTTTTAGTCTAACTGTGTAGGGTAAATGTTTGAGGCTCTGAATTCTCCTGGTGAGGAACCTCTGTGGTCTCCCCAGCTGCTGCATGTGCTTTGTGAGGTACATGCCAAAGAGGGAATTGTACTCAATAATTGGCTTTATAAGGGAAGAATACAGGGATGCTATGACCTGTTTGTCCCTGGATGAGATACTCTTACTTATGAGGTGAGCCATATAGAAAGCTTTCCGTACAATGGAAGCAACATGGTGGTCAAAGGTCAGGTTACTATCAACCTGGGTGCCCAAATCCCTCACTACTGATTGCATACTTAGGACATTGTTATTAATGTGATAATAGGTGGGGACATCACTCTCCACAAAGGGGATTATGATGCATTTTTTGGCATTCAGCTTAAGGCCGTGTTTCTGGCACCACTCATTTGTTTGGGTGGGACCCTCTACTAAGTTCTGTAGTCTGTGTAGTTAGATAGGTAGGAATTCTATTCTCACTGCAGTCAAGTGTGTGTGTGTGTGTGTGTGTGTGTGTGTGTGTGTGTGTGTGTGTGTGTGTGTGAGAGCTCTTACTTGACATTACAGAGAGGCTTTTACAGCAGCATGTTGGACACTGTTATTACTGCAAGGTCCACACAGAAAGAAGTTAGTCCATCTTATTCACTTCACTTCACTTTATTAACTTAAGCGCTTTTTGTCCCACTAAATTGCGGGACTTCTTCAGATAAAAAACGTTTAAAAATTCAAACATCATGGTACAGAGAGCGTATGAAATATTTGAAGTGTAGCCTGTATGTATTTGTTTATAAGGTTAGTTAAGTTCATATTATAGGGGAAGTTGTAGTATGTGATTTTTAATTTTAAAATATAAATCTAAACAACAGTTTTAAAGAATATGCACATTTCTTACATGTGCCATATCATTATGTGTGCTTGACCGATGTAGTCTTTAGGTATACATATATATATATATATATATATATATATATACATACTCTTATGTGTAGGTAGTTTTTACATATATGTTCATATACATATATATGTTTTTTTATATATATACTTTTATAGTGAAGGTTGACTTTATGTCTTTATTTTTAAGATGTACTGCTAATTAATTTAATTGGTTTGTACTAAGCATTGGTAGATGTGAGCAGGTGACTAGTAGTTGTCACTAAAAAACATTTAAAAATTCAAACATTAAGTTAATAAAGTGAAGTGAAGTGAATAAGGTGGACTAACTTCTTTCTGTATGGACCTTGCAGTTCTCTATCAGTTGTTGTGTTTGCAATAGTGCATTTTTTTTCAGTTTCTTACAGACACTGTTATTACCATAATCTCAACAGACAGTGCTGATGTCATCAGCTAGATCAGATTTTTGGATATGCAGTCATCCCACAAGGAAATGATCAAACACTGGCCTGTAGGCCAGACAGATGTCACCTCATCCTATACCAGACAGATTGCAGTGACATGGTTTTGATCTATCCACATACATAATGGCATGGTTTGTAGGACTAGGGTTATCTTGCTGAGAAAGCCTTGCGGTCTCTCCATCTGCTGCATGTGTCTGGTGAGGTACATGCAAAAGACAGCATTATACTGTATTATTGTTCAAATGAGGTTTGACTACAGTGCTGTCATACAGTCCTAAAATCTGAATATGATGGAGTGACATATGATGTGCACCATACATCTGTAGTGTAAAATCATTAACAATGGAAGTTCGATAGTAATGATACATATTGCAGTTTCTGACTTCATAATCCTTACAAGAGCATTCACTAAAATGCTGTGAAATATAGATGCTATCAACTATTTTACCTTTCAAGGCCAATATAAGTCAAAGGTACAATTACCAGTTCAACACTACAAATCTAGATGCACTAAGCACTAAGCTAACCATGCACCCTGAACATCAGACACAAAGCGTTTCCTATCCCTGAATCCAAAAGATAGAAAACATGGATAGGGCACGGTTATAATCACTTGCACAGTGTGCTGTGTGTGTGTGTGGGGGGGGGGGGGGCAGAATGCCTACGCTGACACAAAAGGTTGGTGAGTGTATGTGAGTAAGAAAGAGAAGAAACAAACATATGGATAAACCAACAAATGGCCAGTGAGGCAAAATGAATAACTGTTGTGTGTGTTTGTAGGGGTTCTCCAGTTGAAATTGGTGTGTAAGTGCCTGAATGAACACAGCCAGGCACTGTGCTGGCTCTACATCTTGGTATGTCAGACAGGTGTGAGCTATGCATAGTAGAGGTGGCAGTTCATCACTGTCATCTCTGACCATGAGAACTGGCTCTGTGAGCAGTTGCTGCACTGGCACCACACCCAAGGTCTGATACAGTGCTGCTACCTGAATGTGACTGATGTCTGCTGGATGAGCTCCCTTCATGGGGATGCCCAGGATCATGACCCCATGACTTGCCATGTCTGGGTGTGGACAGCACACTCACTGATGGAGCCGTGGAAGTACTGCCACTATTGGAGCATGATCAGGCACAGCCACGTTGCCTGACAGCAGATGATGTGGCTGACCTATACCCATGTGGATGCCGTTCCCCTCCCAGCAGACGTTCCATCACAAGCAGTGCTCATTCCATGACTGACTCCTCTTGGTCCATCACAAACTCCCCTTGTTTGAATGTGTCTTTCATCCGATCCAATGAATTCAGTGAATCAACAACGCAATTTAGGCAGTCACACATGACAGACTGTGCCACATCCATAACACTGAGCATTTGTCTGGAACATCTATGAGACCATGCCTGTGCCTTTATGATGGTACATTGAGTGGCACAGGAAGAGACACCTGCACCAGGTGGAGAAGGGACAGTAGGCCCCTCTGAGCACCCCTATCAATTCTCCTGTGTGGCACCTCACCCACACTTTGGCTACAGCTAGACTCAACAGGCACTGAAGCCACAGTAGCCACACTTCCCTGTTCAATGTCTCCCTCCACCTATCCAATATCTGTGGCCTCAGTGGACTGGGTAGGCAAAGGCCTACTGGCTGTGTCTAATGGAAATTAAGGGGATGGCTGTATGTCAACCTCTTTATCAGATTCAACATCTGCTCCCCCTGACTGTGCCTCAGTTTGTCCACCATCATCATCAAAGTCTGCTGATACACTGACATCAGTTGGTAAAGCACCCAAACTCTCACTGTCTTGATTACCTGTGTTAAAAAGAAAGAAACACAGGAATACATTAATACCTGCACTACTATACTGCAATATATGCATAAACAGTGCTGCCACTATTACAGACAGTGCAGCAATACACACAACAGGCCTGAGATCAGAATCACACACTACAATATTTCTTTAAATTACTCAGCAGTATTGACATAAAAATATTTGCCTTACCATCTGCAGAACACATAGTCCACTGTAGTCCAGATGCTCCTGGAAGAAGTTAAGCAAGTGGTAAGGGAACATCATCACAATTAACAGTAACACAGGGGGTTAAACATTTCCCCTTTATATGTCCATTAACTATTATATGACGGTGGTTAACAACTGACACATAAGCTTATAACTGACACAGTCTTCAATCCCTCCACCTCAAAAAGGCATCTGACACAAAATTAACTTATTCATTTCAATTGTTTTAATATACAGCAGTATTCAACAGTTCAGATAACAAAGGCTACCTGAAAGCTCCTGCTGGGATGTGCTTATTGTCTAGAAAACTGTATCTCCGACATCCAGCACATGCTGCATTGTCCTGGGACCTGTCTGAATCTCTAATATTGGCCAGGAACTGCTCATTGGAGTTTAATGGTGGTTACTTGGCAGAGCCTCCCCTAGTAACCATCTGGTCAATGCCCACTGCAGCTGCTCTCCTCCATGCAGATGTGATCATGTCAGTGGCCCTGTGGTGCACCTCTTCATATTTCCTGCCATGTCCACACATGGCATTTAAATCATGGACAATCTGCGGCCATATTTGCATCCTCCAGGCCATATCTCCTCATCCCCTTTCCAGGAGAAACACACCATGGTGCCAAAACCCATCAATGATAACCTGGTTATTGGCATCAGTGAAGGGGGCTCTCTGAGGATTGACTGGCCTGGTTGGCATACTTCTAGGTGTCATAAAAGATAACAGAAGGATAATACACAAAAGTATCACATAAATACTGAATAACTGATTCCAGATAAAACAGAAAAGGTAGCCGCTCAGTATTACCCCTGTAGAAACATAAAACAGTCTACAGATGTGAAATACGAACAACAGGCCGGGTGCAAAACAAGGAGAGTAACAAGAGCAACATGTCACAAAACGAGGAGTAACAAGAGCAACATGTCATAAAACAAGGAGAGTAACAAGAGCAGCATGTCACAAAACAAGGAGAGTAACAAGAGCAACATGTCACAAAACAAGGAGAGTAACAAGAGTAACATGTCACAAAACAAGGAGAGTAACAAGAGCAACATGTCACAAAACAAGGAGAGTAACAAGAGCAACATGTCACAAAACAAGGAGAGTAGCAAGAGCAACATGTCACAAAACAAGGAGAGTAGCAAGAGCAACATGTCACAAAACAAGGAGAGTAGCAAGAGCAACATGTCACAAAACAAGGAGAGTAACAAGAGCAACATGTCACAAAACAAGGAGAGTAACAAGCAACATATCACAAAACAAGGAGAGTAACAAGAGTAACATGTCACAAAACAAGGAGAGTAACAAGAGCAACATGTCACAAAACAAGGAGAGTAACAAGAGCAACATGTCACAAAACAAGGAGAGTAACAAGAGCAACATGCCACAAAACAAGGAGAGTAACAAGAGCAACATGTCACAAAACAAGGAGAGTAACAAGAGCAACATGTCACAAAACAAGGAGAGTAACAAGAGCATCATGTCATAAAACAAGGAGAGTAACAAGAGCAACATGTCCGTGTTTGTGCCAGAACAATAACTCATCCTTGCTCCCCCTCCCCCACAAAAGAACAGGCAAATGACCTACTTTGCTAACAAAACATTTTTGAAATTCAGAAAATGCTATCAAAGGACCTGTCCCTGTCCCTGAAACATTTGCTCACATTTATTGCATAACATTCCGTTTTCACATATTGGCAATCATTTGTACCTCTGAAGTGGCTTGACAAACATGCCCTTGTCATCAGTACACTTTTAACTAATGCAAAGAGATAAAAGTGTCAAAGTCTTTACTTCACATTATTCTTAAATACATTCTGGCATATGCAGTTTGTAGGTGGCAAAGTAGAAGCATACCTTCTGAAGGTCAGTACCCCTCTGTACAGATATATCCTGAAGAAAAAGGTTTTTTGCAGTCTTCTAAACATATACAACTCTCCTCACCATCAGTCTGCCTAGCTTAAAGGTTGCCTTTTTATATGGGGTGCAGATTATTAATGGATTACAACTGTGAATGTTTACTGTTTGGGAGAAGGAAAACACAACAGCACTGCAGGCAGCCTTACTTCCACTGGGTGTGTCAGGTTAGATCTACAAAGCATTAGATGTAAGGTTGGAAGTATAAGTAAGCAGCACACAATTTACATGTTGTGTTCCTTAACATCCAACCTCCTCTTCATTTGTTGCCAACTGCATATGATATTTTCATTTAATAACCTCACACATTTTAAGGTCAATGTTACAGAATGGGTTACCCAGTGCATGTCTCAGAGTATTGGTCAGATAACTAATGAATGACCAACGAATACAGAAAGGTAAGACAGAACTGTATGTTTGCAAGCGATAATCATAACAGGTTCTGTGATCACTAAGTTCACTACATCCAAATATGCATAATAAATATAATAAGTGTACAAATAACAGTTTATGGTTTGATATTAGGGTACATTCTGTTGCAGTTGGTTGTGTAAATAATGAGTTCAGGTCTTTGCTGCAACTGCAAAGCTGTTTCTGTGGCAAAGAGGGCAAAGGCCATCCTTTTCTTGTGTGTATGACAGACAGTGATTTTCCTCATTTCAACTACTTGCCCCTTTAGTTTCCCTTTTTTTCCTTTTCTGTCAGTTAAGCAGTAGGTGTGTTTCACTGATGCTAATTACAGCATAAGGAACTGAATTGCATGCTAATCAACCAAGCCAACACAGTGAAGCTATTCAACAAGTTCAAAGCAGCCATGTAAAACATTTTTGGAGTACAGACATGGAAAGTCTACATGGGCAGAATGTCAGGGGCTGCTGCTGCTTTAATCCATTTGTACCTGCTACAGGATGAAGCCAATGCTGCTACTCCTGCCAATAGGCCTAGTCCAAGAAGGAGAAGAGTTTTCAGGCCCATTTAATTTTTGCAGTCTACATGACATGGGAATTGGACAGCACTACAGGGTGGACAGGGACACACTACAGAAACTCTGTGATCTCTGCCACCCTCAACTCAGAGCCAGAGCCAACTGAGGGGAACCCATCCCAGAGGAGACAAAGATATATGTAGCCATTAGAATCTTAGCTACAGGTACCTTTCAAAGACCAACAGAGGACATGCTGGGGGTGTCACAGGCATCAGCATCCAGGATCCTCCACCAATTCCAACATGCCTGTGAGCACATATATTTTCCCTGTAGTTCTGAGGAGAGGGCCATAAATATGCAACAGTTCTATGGAGTAGCACACTAACCCTGAAGTACTGGGTGCCATAGATTGTACTCGTAGAAATTAATGAACCACCTGGGGAACAGAGTAAGCTCTACATTAACAGAAAGGGCTACCACTCTATCAACTGCCAACTCATGTGTAATGCCATTTAATCATCATGAACATGTGTGCTGGCAACCCTGGCAGTTACCATAACTCACATATCTGGCACACCTCCCAGCTGTACCAGATGTTTGTTGGGCAGATATCCCACAGCAGAATTTACTGGGGGATGCAGGCTATGCACTGGATCCATGGCTGATGGCACCCATCAGAAATGTACACACACATACAGAAGAACACCATAATGAGGTACATGCTCAAACCAGAAATGTCATAGAGCATGTGTTTGGGTTGCTGAAGTCACAGTTCCAATGCCTAGATACATGTGGGGAGTCCTGGAGTACAATCCATGGACATGTACAGAAACCTTTGCAGTATGTGCCATGCTACACAACATAATCCTGAGGAAACAGCTGCAGCAGGATCAGCAAGGGGAATGGGAACACATCCCACCACCAGTGCCAAGGTCATCACAGCTACAGGCAGATAAGGAGTCAGAGGGGGAACCATCAGCTGCTGTGGGTGTAGGCAGACACATTTATGCTCAGTATGCCCTTGCATTGGCTAAAAGACAATGCATAGCACACTCACTCACCAATTAGGGGCCTAAACCCTTTCTGCTCCTCACAAATATATGGTAACATTGATGGCAGGCAACTCACACAACCTTTACCTCCCCATGTATTGGTTGTATACTGCTTGCATCAGACAGATTCAGCCCTGAACTAACACTGTGGCAACTGCTGCATTTACAAGGTAAGTCCTGAACCTCGAGTGTATTGTTTAGTAATATTATGGCATACCTTTCTATTTTATCAGTTGATAGAAAAAGCAAGTAAACAGTGGGAGATTTCTACAGGCATTAACTTAACATGTGACAGCAGAGACTTATTTGGCTTATATGCGTCTGTTACTAAGTAGTAGGCCTCAGCCATCAAAGATTCACACAGTCATACCTCTCAAAAGTACTGATGGTCACTGCATGACCTCAGTTTAGCACCAGATGTTTCTAATGGAAAATAACTAAAGAGAGAAGTTAGAAAGTAATGATACACATTGCTGTTTCTGACTTCACAACCCTCACAAGATCAAACAACATGCAGAATGCAAAACAAGTAAAGTAACAGGAGCAACATATCCTTGTTTGTGCCATAACAGTACCTCACCTTTGCTAACCCTGAAAAGAACCATCTATGCTTGTTTATGCCATAACAGTAACTCAGCTTTGTTTCCCCCACAAAAGCACAGTGTACCCTTGCTTGTACCATAACAGTAACTCACCTTTGCCAACCCAAAAAAGAGCAGTCTATGTTTGCTTGTGCCATCTGACCTGCTCTTTAGTTGTTAGCAACTGTATATAATATTATTCTTAGTTAATATCCACACACAGTTTAAGGCCAATGATATAGAATGGCTTACGTACTGCATGTGTCAGAGTACTGGTCAGATAAATGATGAATGACCAACAAACACAGAAAGGTAAGACAGAGCTGTATATTTGCAAGCAATAATCAAAGCAGGTTGTGTTATCACTAAGTGCACCAAGTCCAAATATAATAAATATAATATATGTACGAATAACAATTTATGGTTTGATATCAGTGTGCATTCTGTTGCAGCTGGTTGTGTAAAGAATGAGTTCAGTTCTTTGCTGCAAATCTGTTTCTGTGGCAAAGAGGGCTAAGGTCATCATATTCTTGTGTGAATGTCATACATTGGTTTTCCTCATTTCAACTACTTGCCCCCTTTTTATTTTTCCCTTTTCTGTCATTCTTTGTGTAATGTCTTTTATATTTTTTGGTCAGCATTTGCCCAACTTTGGTGCATAGCACAATCACAGGAATGGAGAAAATGAATGGAAGTTTTGACTGTGCTTATGTTATTTGCACAAGGCGAGGCAGTGTGCAAACAGCTAACTAGACCAGCTAGGAAGCAGAATGGATGTAACCAGCCACAAATAGAAACCAGATGCATTCAATTAATGACAATGATATCATGTAACTAGTCCTGTGGAGGCAGATGTTAAGAGTAGGGCTGTAGTACAGATGGTCCTGGGTTCTAATACCGAGTGTACAACCTTTGGTTTGCTGTTGTGACATTGGAGTTTATAGCAATGAACTGCAACATAGACAAGTATTTTCTTAATCCTCTTGTGGCAATGGGTGTAAGTGTAGGACTACCATAGACACGGTCCTGGGTTTGAACACAGCATGTTCTATAAATTTAACTTTTCTGCCAATTCCCATTATATATTATCACATTATTATCAAATGAATGACTGTGGGTATACTGTGAAAAATTTTCAGAGTTGCCAGGAATGGTGGGTAGAGTTGTGCTTTGCACTGTTGGTGAATGCCTACACCAGCTGGAAAGGCTGCTTTCCCTCATTTTATGTAGTACCAGGAGGAGGAGAAGGAGACATCAAGTGCTCCAGCCAGTGGCGGAGTGAGGTGATGGCGATGATAGTCCTGTGGGTAAGGATTCGATTCTCACCATCACCCAGCTTGATGATCATGGGTCCTGATTGTCCCCACCTTCACCCCTTCCAAGGTGTCCATGGACCTCTACTATCCATCACCATCCCTGTCTCTCATCTTGTTTGTCTTGTCTGTCTCCAATTACTTCCTCACCTACCCAACTTACCAGACATACCTACGGCCCTTGTCCAACATTCCTTTCCTCTAACAAAAAAAAAAAAAAATCATCTCATACATAAGATCTCCATTTTGCACATGTCTTCTTGACACAATTGATTCGGTCCAATTGGCAATATAACATGATTGTGTTGTAGTCACTCCTCTCTTTGGAGGTGACAGTCCAAATTCAGCTAATATTCTGCATATATTGTCAGTTTTTACTGTTGAAGAAATAGATATCTATGTTCTTTCTTACCTCCACCTTTCACATTCCTGTATTGCTTTCCATTTGTTCTTCCCACTACTTGCTTCCCATTTCACCACTGTCCTATATTCTCCATTTCTTTTCTTTAATAGATTATTGCCAATGGTGCGCATTTTGTACCAACTCACAGCAACATTAATAAGTAGTTAAAAGTGTTAGACACAGATGTATTCAAACCCATTGCCATCTGGACCCAAAAAGGAATGTATCACTGCATTAACATATGCTGCAACAGAGTCAGTTACATAGCAGATATATTCCAGGGACTCAGTACTAACTGTCAGACTTTAGCAATGCTACCACTGGAATAGTTACATGACATTCCTTTAGTACTAGTCATTTTTAAGGTCTCCCTTTTGCCTTCCGCACAATGCCACACAAATGAGATAAGTACAGCCAAACCTTCCATTCATTCCTCCATTTCCCGTGATTGTGCTAAGCACCACATTGTGTAAACAATGGCCAAAAAATAATAAAATAATAATAACAAACTGATTGAGAAAATGCAATTTGCAAGCAAATGAAGAGGAAATTGGATATTAATGAAAAAGAACCTATGAATTACACTCTGTTTACTTGCATTTCCAACCTTGACAAACATATATGTAACAATTTCTAAGTCTAACCTGATACACCCACCTGATGTAATCATTTGACGGTTGCCATCTGTAATCATTTCACGGTTGCCATCCATTAAGGACAAGCACTGAGAGAGTGCCTGCACCATGTTTACATCAGATAGAGGAAGCCAAGGATTTGGGATTCAGCAATTCATAGGTTCATAGGTAAGTACTAGGCTCTTGACCCTAGGGCCTATATAATCCTAGCCAAAAGATGTTCCCTGGCTTTCACCACCCAAGAAAATTATTTGCCTGTGCCCCTGGGGTGAATTTCCTGTGCCCCATCCAATTGTCAAGATTTCTCTTAAAGAGGGCTAATTAGGAGCTTTGCTTGCATGGGTAGTCTGTTCCAGAGCATGGGAAGTCCCTGGGACAGGAATCTATTCCTCCAGCATGTTCTGTTTGTTGTGGTGACAAGGTTTAGATCCCTGGAGCGTGTGGTCTGGAGATATTGGGATTTCTTTAAGTGTAGCATGTCCATCAGATCTGAGTTAGACATGGCTTTGTATGTTAGGCAGAGGTCACCTCTGAGTAGGTGATATGCAATGGAATAGAGCTGAAGTTTTTTGAGATGGTCTGCGTATGGCATCTGTTTGAGAATGGTAATCCTCCTAGTGAGGTATTTCTGTGGCCTTTCTAGTTGTTGTATATGTTTTGTGAGGTACATACCAAACTGGACCTTGTACTCTATAAAGGGTCTGATGAGGGATGAGTAGAGAGGAACGATGACCTCTCTTTTTCTGGAGAAGAATCCCTTTGTGATGAGGTGTGCCATGTAGAAGGATTTCCCGACTACTGTGGCGACATGATTAACAAAGGAGGGACTACTATCCACCTGTGTCCTAAGGTCTTTTATCGCACTTTCGGTGTTTAGTAGGCTACCGCCTATGTGGTAGTTCATAGGTACAGTGTTTTTCCAAAGGGGATGATGATGCACTTCTTGGCATTGAGCTTTAGGCCATGACTTTGACATGAAGCATCAGCCTCAGTGAGGCCTCTTTGTAGAATGTCCACATCCTAAGGCAAATCTATTATGGTTCCTAGTTTGCATTTGTCTGCAAACTTCATTAGCCAGAGACCAGCTGTATTAGCTTGGACATCTGAGAAGTAGATACCAAACAGGAGAGGACCCAGGACCGAACCCTGTGGTACTCCACTTGTCACCGATCTTAAGTCAGATTTGGAGTAGGCTACTTTCACTGTGTGAGTTCTGTCAGTGAGCCAGTTGGCCACCCAACTTGTGACATAGGGATTTATGTCCAGTCCAGTGAGTTTATCTATAATACCAGAGTGGAGGATGGTGTCAAAAGTCTTGGTGAGGTCAAGATAGGCTGTGTGCACCACCTTACCCTCGTCTATGGCTCTAGTAACTGCTTCAAAGAAGTCAATCAGGTTTAGGAGGCATGCTGTACTTTTACAAACCCAAACTGAGTGGGGTCCAGACTTTGGAGGTTACTTTTGTCTTTGTTTATAAGCTCCAGGAAGATGTGTTCCATGGCCTTGCAGACCAGGCTTGTCAGGCTAGTGGGGCAGTAGCTCCCGGGGTCAGTGGTGGCACCCCCTTTGTGGAGTGGGATAACTATCACTGTGTGCCATTCCATAGGCACAAAGCCTGAAGTGAGGCTATGGTTGAACATGGTACTTAGGTGGGTGCCAGTTCATTCTGTAGTTCGTGCAGAATGCAGCCTAGGATGTTGTCTGGTCCCATGGATGCTGTGTTCTTGGCTTTAGAGAGTCCGGTCTTTACTTGTGCACCCATGATTACAGGGGCTATGCAATCTTCTGGTATGGAGATGGGCCCTTTGGGGGATGAGGGGATAAAGTTTGCACTGAACCTGTCTGCCAGGACATTGGCAATATCAGTTGGTTCAGTAAATCTAGTGCCATCATGCTGTAGCTCAGAGTAGATCTGAGTGTTGCTATTGAGATTCTTGACATAGCTGTAGAATGCTTTGGGGTTGTCTTTAGGATCCATGGTGATTTTATTTTTGTAACTAGCTTTGGAGGATTTTATGAGGAATCTCAGCTTCTTACTGAGGCTGACCAGGGAGTTCCTGCAACCATGGGATTTTACTCTTTTTTGCAACAGTTTCTTCCTTCTGTTGTAGAGTTAGTTTATGGCAGTGGACCACCTTCCTTTTTTTTGGAGGATAGCATCTTGGTTCTGCTAGGGATGGCACAGTCCATGCACTTGTGTATGGGCTTATACAATGCATTTGAATATGATTCAGAAGTTATGCCTCTATTTTCTGTATGGGTGTCATGAAGCTAGTCACTTCTGTCTTAAGAAGCATGAAGTTGGCTTTGGAGAATTTTTTACGGTGGTTTCCTTAATGGGGGGTGGGGGGTGGGAGTTGAATATGGATGTCTAGAGTTATTAGCTTGAGGTCAGATCTGACCAGCGAGGAGTTGACCTCTGGCGTGGAGCATCTGTTACCCATATTGGTAATGACCAGGTCCAGGATGTTGCTGCCCCTGGTGGATGTATTGACCAATGTAAAGTCCAAAGTGGGATATTCCAGGGTGATTCTTTGCCGATACTGCAATTTTGCCTTGCCTTTAATGCATTAGGCTGTTTACTTAATAGACTAGGCTATGGTTGCAGCTTAACTTCCAAAAATAACATCTCATCTACTTCTTGTGGAAGTTTTAAAATTATATAACTCATCAGACAAGCACCTGAAAACACAGTTACAAATGCCTACGACTTTCTCAGATGATATGGCAAAGACATTTGATCCTGATATATGTGCATAGCAGGAATAGTGACCCCCCCACCAAAAAAAAAAAAAAAAAAACCAACAACAACTGAGAGAGCTAATAAATATGGATTTTCAAGACTTACATAATGCTACCAATATTTGTTACTCATAAATTGCAGAAGGATGCAATTCTACGTAAACTGTGTGTCATGAAAAGATCATCTTGACAAACATTGAAAGACTGAAGCCATACTAATTTCATGAATTTTAATTGTACCCTGAGACAGGAATGGGATCTATACCAGTCATGGTATTAGAAACCCCAAATATCTGGAGAAACTGAAACAGAGAAAAATCTTAACTAGTTATTATTTTTATACTCTAGAATTATCTGCACATCATGGAGGTAAATTGCTGCTTGTGTAGGCAGTGGCATTCCCCCATCACTCTCCCATGCACACAAGTGCAAAACAACACTCACATGCATACACACACACACACACACACACACACACACACACACACACACACACACACACACACACACACACAAACCACAGTCTATGTACCTGTCCCTAACCTGTTTGTTCTCCCTTAGATCCCCCATTATGACACCTATCTATTTTGCCCTGGGGTTCTACTGTATCCCCCACCCCTGATCCCCACACTGCTTTTGTTGCCATTACAGCACTTACATTTACATTTTTTCACAGGAGTCTAGTTGTTCTCCCAGCCCAATCCTCAGACTGTTGTTAGTGCTGCTATGTCACTTAAATAGCAGTCTCTGGTGGTCTAGTACATTTCCACACCCCAGTCCTCATAGTGCCATTGGTGCCATTGCAATTCATTATGAGTAATTCCTGGTGTTCTTTGGAAGCCCTCCTCTCCTGATTCCCACACTATCATTGGTGCCATTACGGAACTTTAAGAGTAATTCCTAGTGGTCTAATGTATCCCCACACCATTGATCCCTGTATCACCACTGGTGGTATTACAGCACTTTGGGTATAATCCCTGGTGGTCTAGTGGTTCACCCACCACTGATCCTCATACAGCATTCTTGGAAGAAGGTTGAACATGGCATTTTTACCATGTTCAGAACTGCAATGTGGTGGGGGATGTCTGTAATGATCTACATGGCTAACCAATTTATTGAATCACTTAGCCTGTAGATGCCTCCCTTGAGAAATTTCTGAGAAGAGAGCACATGGCTAATTAGCATATGTTGCTCCCCCCAGAATGTCTCATTAACATTCAGCATGGTCACAGGACATGCCCTACACAGTGGTGAATGTCTTCCTGATAGAGGATCATTCAACACCATTTTGGGTGGTTGCTGATTTGGGAAAAGGTAGTACAATGTGTACTTACAGGTGTATGCATAGTGGTACTGTAGTACGGGTTGAGGTTCCTTAATGAATCTTGGCCACCATGATGATCTAAAAAAAAAAGAGTTATTTTATAAGATCTGTGAGTAATATTATTATTATTTTAGCACAATATGGTTTCCCAAGATGCTATTATTCCTTGTATTCTTCTACTGTGTATTAAATCTAAATAGAATTAGTCTCACATTTTATTATAATGTATATATGAAATCTAATCTAGTACTAAATAGTTTCTGTTAAGTTAATTTATTACTGTAGGGCTCTGGACTCATTACTTCTCCTTAGTTAATTTCTAGATTTATTACTGCAGGGCTCTAGACTCATTACGTCTCCTTAGTTAATTTCTAGATTTATTACTGCAGGGGTCTAGACTCATTGCTTCTCCTTAGTTAGTTTCTAGATTTATTACTGCATGGCTCTGGACTCATTACTTCTCCTTAGTTAATTTCTAGATTTATTACTGCAGGGCTCTGGACTCATTACTTCTCCTTAGTTAATTTCTAGATTTATTACTGCAGGTTCTGGACTCATTACTTCTCCTTAGTTAATTTCTACTCCTTAGTTAATTTCAAGATTTATTACTGCAGGGCTCTGGACTCATTACTTCTCCTTAGTTAATTTCAGGATTTATTACTGCAGGGCTCTGGACTCATTACTTCTCCTTAGTTACTTTCTAGATTTATTACTGCAGGGCTCTAGGCTCATTACTTCTCCTTAGTTACTTTCTAGATTTATTACTGCAGGGATCTGGACTCATTACTTCTCCTTAGTTAATTTCTAGATTTATTACTGCAGGGCTCTGGACTCATTACTTCTCCTTAGTTAATTTCTAGATTTATTACTACACGGCTCTGGACTCATTACTTCTCCTTAGTTACTTTCTAGATTTATTACTGCAGGGCTCTAGGCTCATTACTTCTCCTTAGTTAATTTCTAGATTTATTACTGCAGGGATCTGGACTCATTACTTCTCCTTTGTTAATTTCCAGATTTATTACTGCAGGGCTCTGGACTCATTACTTCTCCTTAGTTAATTTCTAGATTTATTACTGCAGGTTCTGGACTCATTACTTCTCCTTAGTTAATTTCTACTCCTTAGTTAATTTCAAGATTTATTACTGCAGGGCTCTGGACTCATTACTTCTCCTTAGTTAATTTCTACTTCTTAGTTAATTTCAAGATTTATTACTGCAGGGCTCTGGACTCATTACTTCTCCTTAGTTAATTTCAAGATTTATTACTGCAGGGCTCTGGACTCATTACTTCTCCTTAGTTACTTTCTAGATTTATTACTGCAGGGCTCTAGGCTCATTACTTCTCCTTAGTTACTTTCTAGATTTATTACTGCAGGGATCTGGACTCATTACTTCTCCTTAGTTAATTTCCAGATTTATTACTGCAGGGCTCTGGACTCATTACTTCTCCTTAGTTAATTTCTAGATTTATTACTGCAGGTTCTGGACTCATTACTTCTCCTTAGTTAATTTCTACTCCTTAGTTAATTTCAAGATTTATTACTGCAGGGCTCTGGACTCATTACTTCTCCTTAGTTAATTTCAAGACTTATTACTGCAGGGCACTGGACTCATTACTTCTCCTTAGTTACTTTCTAGATTTATTATTGCAGGGCTCTAGGCACATTACTTCTCCTTAGTTACTTTCTAGATTTATTACTGCAGGGATCTGGACTCATTACTTCTCCTTAGTTAATTTCTAGATTTATTACTGCAGGGCTCTGGACTCATTATTTCTCCTTAGTTAATTTCTAGATTTATTACTGCAGGGCTCTGGACTCATTACTTCTCCTTAGTTAATTTCTAGACTTATTACTGCAGGGCTCTGGACTCATTACTTCTCCTTAGTTACTTTCTAGATTTATTACTGCAGGGATCTATGCTCATTACTTCTCCTTAGTTAATTTCTAGATTTATTAATGCATGGCTCTAGACTCATTACTTCTGCTTAGTTAATTTCTAGATTTATTACTGCAGGGTTCTGGACTCATTACTTCTCCTTAGTTTATTTCTAGATTTATTACTGCAGGGCTCTGGACTCATTACTTCTCCTTAGTTAATTTCTAGATTTATTACTGCATGGCTCTAGACTCATTACTTCTGCTTAGTTAATTTCTAGATTTATTACTGCAGGGTTCTAGACTCATTACTTCTCCTTAGTTAATTTCCAGACTTATTACTGCATGGGCTCTGGACTCGTTACTTCTCCTTAGTTAATTTCTAGATTTATTACTGCAGGGCTCTGGACTCGTTACTTCTCCTTAGTTACTTTCTAGATTTATTACTGCAGGGCTCTAGGCTCATTACTTCTCCTTAGTTACTTTCTAGATTTATTACTGCAGGGATCTGGACTCATTACTTCTCCTTAGTTAATTTCTAGATTTATTACTGCAGGGCTCTGGACTCATTATTTCTCCTTAGTTAATTTCTAGATTTATTACTGCAGGGCTCTGGACTCATTACTTCTCCTTAGTTAATTTCTAGACTTATTACTGCAGGGCTCTGGACCCATTACTTCTCCTTAGTTACTTTCTAGATTTATTACTGCAGGGCTCTATGCTCATTACTTCTCCTTAGTTACTTTCTAGACTTATTACTGCAGGGATCTGGACTCATTACTTCTCCTTAGTTAATTTCTAGATTTATTACTGCAGGGCTCTGGACTCATTACTTCTCCTTAGTTAATTTCCAGATTTATTACTGCAGGGCTCTGGACTCATTACTTCTCCTTAGTTAATTTCTAGATTTATTACTGCAGGGATCTGGACTCATTACTTCTCCTTAGTTAATTTCTAGATTTATTAATGCATGGCTCTAGACTCATTACTTCTGCTTAGTTAATTTCTAGATTTATTACTGCAGGGTTCTGGACTCATTACTTCTCCTTAGTTTATTTCTAGATTTATTACTGCAGGGCTCTGGACTCATTACTTCTCCTTAGTTAATTTCTAGATTTATTACTGCATGGCTCTAGACTCATTACTTCTGCTTAGTTAATTTCTAGATTTATTACTGCAGGGTTCTAGACTCATTACTTCTCCTTAGTTAATTTCCAGACTTATTACTGCAGGGCTCTGGACTCGTTACTTCTCCTTAGTTAATTTCTAGATTTATTACTGCAGGGCTCTGGACTCGTTACTTCTCCTTAGTTAATTTCTAGATTTATTACTGCAGGGCTCTGGACTCATTACTTCTCCTTAGTTAATTTCTAGATTTATTACTGCAGGGCTCTAGACTCATTGCTTCTGTTTAGTTAATTTCTAGATGTATTACTGCAGGGTTCTGGACTCATTACTTCTCCTTAGTTAATTTCTAGATTTATTACTGCAGGGCTCTGGACTCATTACTTCGCCTTAGTTAATTTCTAGATTTATTACTGCAGGGCTCTAGACTCATTACTTCTGCTTAGTTAATTTCTAGATTTATTACTGCAGGGTTCTGGACTCATTACTTCTCCTTAGTTTATTTCTAGATTTATTACTGCAGGGCTCTGGACTCATTACTTCTCCTTAGTTAATTTCTAGATTTATTACTGCATGGCTCTAGACTCATTACTTCTGCTTAGTTAATTTCTAGATTTATTACTGCAGGGTTCTAGACTCATTACTTCTCCTTAGTTAATTTCCAGACTTATTACTGCATGGGCTCTGGACTCGTTACTTCTCCTTAGTTAATTTCTAGATTTATTACTGCAGGGCTCTGGACTCGTTACTTCTCCTTAGTTACTTTCTAGATTTATTACTGCAGGGCTCTAGGCTCATTACTTCTCCTTAGTTACTTTCTAGATTTATTACTGCAGGGATCTGGACTCATTACTTCTCCTTAGTTAATTTCTAGATTTATTACTGCAGGGCTCTGGACTCATTATTTCTCCTTAGTTAATTTCTAGATTTATTACTGCAGGGCTCTGGACTCATTACTTCTCCTTAGTTAATTTCTAGACTTATTACTGCAGGGCTCTGGACCCATTACTTCCCCTTAGTTACTTTCTAGATTTATTACTGCAGGGCTCTATGCTCATTACTTCTCCTTAGTTACTTTCTAGACTTATTACTGCAGGGATCTGGACTCATTACTTCTCCTTAGTTAATTTCTAGATTTATTACTGCAGGGCTCTGGACTCATTACTTCTCCTTAGTTAATTTCCAGATTTATTACTGCAGGGCTCTGGACTCATTACTTCTCCTTAGTTAATTTCTAGATTTATTACTGCAGGGATCTGGACTCATTACTTCTCCTTAGTTAATTTCTAGATTTATTAATGCATGGCTCTAGACTCATTACTTCTGCTTAGTTAATTTCTAGATTTATTACTGCAGGGTTCTGGACTCATTACTTCTCCTTAGTTTATTTCTAGATTTATTACTGCAGGGCTCTGGACTCATTACTTCTCCTTAGTTAATTTCTAGATTTATTACTGCATGGCTCTAGACTCATTACTTCTGCTTAGTTAATTTCTAGATTTATTACTGCAGGGTTCTAGACTCATTACTTCTCCTTAGTTAATTTCCAGACTTATTACTGCAGGGCTCTGGACTCGTTACTTCTCCTTAGTTAATTTCTAGATTTATTACTGCAGGGCTCTGGACTCGTTACTTCTCCTTAGTTAATTTCTAGATTTATTACTGCAGGGCTCTGGACTCATTACTTCTCCTTAGTTAATTTCTAGATTTATTACTGCAGGGCTCTAGACTCATTGCTTCTGTTTAGTTAATTTCTAGATGTATTACTGCAGGGTTCTGGACTCATTACTTCTCCTTAGTTAATTTCTAGATTTATTACTGCAGGGCTCTGGACTCATTACTTCGCCTTAGTTAATTTCTAGATTTATTACTGCAGGGCTCTAGACTCATTACTTCTGCTTAGTTAATTTCTAGATTTATTACTGCAGGGTTCTGGACTCATTACTTCTCCTTAGTTAATTTCTAGATTTATTACTGCAGGGCTCTGGACTCATTACTTCTCCTTAGTTAATTTCTGGATTTATTACTGCAGGGCTCTAGACTCATTACTTTTCCTTAGTTAATTTCCAAAGACACTTACCTATAATGGATGTCTTTGTTTGGTTAGTGGGTAGTTTGAAGGACTTTTCCAGTCAAACTAGAAATCTTTGATTCCATGACTAGGAGTATTAGGTTGTTTACATTTTATTATTTTATTATATTTTTTTGTTTGTTGCATGTCTTGATAATTTTTTTACTCATCAAACAAAATTTTAATTGGGGTTTTGACTCAATTGAAGCAAAACATGTGTTTACTTTAGTTTTCATTATGATTTTTTTTTTTATTATCAACTTTTCATTTTCAATTTTAAATGGACTTTACAGTTTTGTCTTTAAACACTAATGGTTTAAACAAAGTAAAGAGAGGATGTTTTTGAGATATTGCATTCTTATTAAATCTTTACTATTTTTACAGAAGCAGGAAACACACTTTAAGCATTCTGATGAATAAATATGGAAGCCTAACAAATATGAAAGTTTAGCCCTTTCTTCATAGGTTCATAGGTTGGTACTAGGCTATCGGCCCTACGGCTTATACAAGCCTAACCATAACAATTCTCTGACTATTTCTTCCCACACTATTTACTTCCCTGGACACCTGTCAGGCAGGGTGACTGACATGATCTCCGGGGTGAATTTCCTTTCTCCCATCCAATCATCAAGGTTCCTTTTGAAGAGGGCCAAAGAGGCACTCTGCTTGACATGTATGGGCAGTCTATTCCAGAGTCTGGGGAGTCTCTGGGTCAGGAATCTATCCCTCCAGCATGTTTTGTTTCTTGTGATGACAAGGTTTAGATCCCTGGAGTGTGTGGCTCTGAGGGATTGGGATTTCTTTAAGCGTAGCTTGTCCAACAGCTCTGGGTTTGACATGGCCTTGTATGTTAAGTAGAGGTCATCTCTGAGTAGACGATATGTGACAGAGTATAGCTGGAGTTTTTTTAAGGTGGTCAGCATAGGGCACCTGTTTTAGGCCTGTGATTCTTTTAGTAAGGAATTTCTGCGGCCTTTCTAGTTGCTGCAGATGTCTTGAGAGGTCCATAGCAAATGAGGCGCTGTATTCTATAATGGGTCTAATGAGGGATGAGTACAGTGGTACAATGACCTCCTTTTTTCTGGCTGAAAATCCCCTAGTGATGAGGTGTGCCACATAGAAGAATTTCCTGACTGTTGTGAAGATGTGGTTATTGAAGGTGAGACCACTGTCCATCTGTGTCCCTAAGTCTCTTATCACATTTTCGGTGTTTAGTGTACTGCCACCTATGTGGTAATTCATGAGTACATGTTTTTTCCCAAAGAGGATTACTATACATTTCTTGGCATTCAGCTTGAGCCCATGGCTCTGGTGCCAAGCATCTGTTTCTGTAAGGCCCCACATAATTTGGGGATTCAATAATGGCTCCCAGTTTGCAGTCAGCTATGAACTTTGTTAGCCAGAGTCCCTTAGTGTTGGCCTGTACTTCAGAAAAGTAGATGCCAAACAAGAGCGGTCCCAGGACTGAACCCTGAGGCACTCCACTTGTCACTTGTCTAGAGCTGGATTTGGAGTCGGCTACTTTTACAGTGTGGGCTCTGTCAGTAAGCCAGTTGGCAACCCATTGAGTGACATAAGGATTAATGCCCAGCTTAGTAAGTCAGTCTATGATTCCAGAGTGGGGGATGGTGTCAAAGGCCTTGGCGAGGTTCAGATAGGCTTTGTGGACTGCCTTACCCTCATCCATGGCTCTGGAAACTGATTCAAAAAAGTCAATCAGGTTCAGGAGAGAAGATCGGCCCTTCACAAACCCAAACTGGGTGGGGTTTAGTGTTTGAAGGTTGCCAATATCTTTGTTTATAAGTTCCATGATAATACGTGCCATGGCCTTGCAGATTAGACTCATCAGAGTGATGGGACGGTAATTGCTGGGATCCAAGGTGGATCTCCCTTTGTGGAGTGGGATAACTGTAGCTGTGTGCCACTCAGTGTGCACGAAGCCAGAAGTGAGGCTATGATTACATATTACACTTAGGTGAGGTGCCAGTTCATTTTGTAGTTCATGTAATACACAGCCTGGGATTTCATCTGGTTCAATGGATGCTGTATTCTTAGCTTTGGAGAGTGCGTTTTTTTACCTATGTGGCCATTATTACTGGAATTTGGCAATCTTCCGGTTTTGAGATGGGCCGTTTATGGGGTGAGAGGGGGGTGAAGTTGGCACTAAATTGATCTGCCAGGATATTGGCAATATCCTTGGGATCAGTATATTTAATGCCATTCTGTTGTGGCTCAGAGCAGATCTGAGAATTGCCATTTAGGTTCTTGACATAGTTATAGAATGCCTTGTGGTTGTCTTTGGAATCTTTGGCAATTTTATTCTCATTTAAAACTAAAAGAAGAGGAGTTATAATTTTATGGAGAAAAAAAATCGAACAATGCCTACATTTTTTATGTCAATAAGAAGCCAAAGATGGACTTTAAGCATTAGTTATCTTTTTTATAACAACAGAATATGGACATCAACTAATCTATATTGGTTTCCTGGGATGGGTGGTAAAATCACCAAAAACATTTATGTCAGTCTTATCCTTTTTCCCACTGTAGTGCAATCTTGGAGTCGGTATATATAATTTGCTATACAGGTGGGGAACTGAACATAGATTTTTTTTTTTATTTTGAGGTTTTAGAAGCTTGATTATATTGTCTTGACCATATGAATTTTGAGTTTTTGAAAATTCGATGAAGTAATAAAAATCCATTAAGAGACAGTTATGTGATATAACAAAAATAATTAAAATAAGCTGCTAAATGGAAAACTCACTGTCCAGATGAAGTACCTAATTTATAGGTAAAGATATTCAAATATTTGCATAAAGATTTAACCAGCCCTGAGTAAAAATAGATTTATATGCATTTTCAAAACAGACGCCAACTTGGTTAACAAGAAATACACATTCTGCATTAAAAGTGAACCTGCAAGCCACCCTAAGAACAAAAGACTAATAACATGCCTTCCTCCTATATATAAATTATATACTAGAAGAGATGCAGACAAAACTTGTAGTCATTTAGAAAAAAAAAATTCAGTTATGGTAATACAACAAAAAGATAACACTAGCTAATCATGTTGAAAAAGGATCTGCAAAACGGGTTGGAAACTAAGTATGGCATGGATAGATTACAAAAAAATGTGAGAGTTTTCCATATTTATGGAGTACAGAATGTTTACAGATGTATACAATGTACTTTACATTGATAAGTTACATAGCAATTATTAAACAACCGTGGCAAACCACTTTCCAACTGATTGGTGATAAAGGGAAAATTATTATCCCAGAGATAAAAGTCCAAAGTGAGATATTCCAGGGTGATTCTTTGTCAGTACTGCAATTTTGCCTTGCCTTTAATGCATTAAGCTGTTTACTTAATAGACTGGGCTATGGTTGCAGCTTAACTTCCAAAAATAACATCTCATCTACTTCTTGTGGAAGTTTTAAAATTATATAGCTCATCAGACAAGCACCTGAAAACACAGTTACAAACGCCTACAACTTTCTCAGATGAAATGGCAAAGACATTTGATCTTGATATATGTGCATAGCAGGAAAAGTGACCCCCCCCCAAAAAAAAAAACATCAACTGAGACAGCTAATAAATATGCATTTTCAAAGCTTACATAATTCTACCAATATTTGTAACTCATAAATTGCAGAAGGATGCAATTCTACATAAACTGTGTGTGATGAAAAGATCGTCTTGACAAACATTGAAAGACTGAAGCCATACTAATTGCATGAATTTTAATTGTACCCTGAGACAGGAATGGGATCTATACCAGTCATGGTATTAGAAACCCCAAATATTTGGAGAAACTGAAACAGAGCGAAATCTTAACTAGTTATTATTTTTATACTCTAGAATTATTTCATAAAATTGCTTACTCTGTTTTGCTTATACTTTTCTTAGACACAATACTATCTTGTGTTACATGTGAAGCTGGTTAGTAACTCCTTTGAAACAGACTAGAAAATTCTATGAGTGTTTCAAAACGTCATTCTGTGCATACAGCAGTTACTGCCTACATAAAATATCTATTTTAAGAGAAGCAGTTTAAAAAAGTTCAAACAATATTGTTCTCCACTGCTGCCCATCTTTTTTATGACTGCTGTAATCTGACTGAATTATTTGCCTTTTCTTACGTATTGAACACCTGCCTTAAATGTTTTTATTCTAATGATTGAGTTTTAATGGAAATTGTGACCAAGTTTCTGTTATTTAAAAGCTAGCACGCTATCATCTATTTTATGTTATTACTTTTTAATTGCAAATGTACTGTAGGTAAATTGCAGCTATTAGGAATACTAATGCACCATTTCAAAATTCATTCCATATGGACCTGTTTCTTATTCACAAAAGCTTACAGTGTTTTCTAATTTAGATCTGACATTTTTTTTTATCTAGAGGCTGAAATAAAAATTTATACAAAATTGAAAGCAATGATGTCTGTTAGACAGAAGGGACTGTTTGATCAAGTACTGTGGAGTTATTTTCCTCTCTTGTCTTTCTCCACAGACTTGTCAAAAGAAATATTTCCTCACATATCAAAAGTACGATAGCACAGTTTACAAATCCCTCTGTCTTACTAGGTCTCCCATCCAAAATGAAGTTAAAGTTTTTCAGCTCTGCAACTGGTGCAGAATAAATCAGAATGAAAATATTCCTGATTCCTTCTGCTAGTTTGTTTGTGGCAGAGACAAGAGTTTTGAATGTACCACCAGCAACTCAGGACTGAAAGGCTTTATAATCATTGAAGGGCTAACTAGGCAGAGAAGGCCTGAGCAGCTGACAGTCATTTTTTCAGGCATTGGGTTAAAGAATGATTGTCCACGATTGCCACCTACAGGATTCTGGATTGGGGGAAAGAAACTAAGAGGGTAGAGATTACAATATGCGTGCAAAATATACAGTAACGAAGGAGTACAGCAAAACATGTGTGTCTTCTGTGAAATTATTGTGCTTGCAGTTTTAAGGAGAACAGAAGGAGCTGAATTAAGGGATTAGGTGAACCCCATAACACAAGCATGCACATCCCACAAACTGAGACTCACCCACATTACTATGACTGCCACTAAGTGCATCATTTTCTGAGGATATTAGATGACTAAGTGCATTAGCATATGTATAAATACTGTGAAGTGGACCCAGACTGTTTCTTCTGTCATTCACTGGAAGAAAGCACCGTAGCATCTGGGGAAGGCACACAGTGAAGCAAATGTTGGGGACTGGTAGGATGCATGGGGGTGTGCTAATCTTGATGTGGGCTGATAAAAAAATTGCTTCAGAGAATGTAGGAATTAAACAGATGTGTTTTAATATATGATGATGATTTGGCTAAGCAATCCATCCAACAAAAATGTATAAACAAATAAAATGTTTTATTCTGTTCAGATTGTCAGTCTTCCCACTGGGATCTCCAGTCATTAATTTGCAAAGCAAGACTGTTCAAAGAAAACTGAGAGGCACGTGTAAGACACATTTTTGCAGGAGGTAAATCCCCCTCCCACCCACACTATTTATAAATTCCAACTCCAGGATTGTACCACAGAGCTGAAAGGATTAATACCCAAATCCCCATTGTGCCACATTCCTGTAGAATTCAGGTTCTGTCAAAAAGAAACACTGCTCTATTTCATTTTGCCAGTTTGAGCTTATAAGATTTGAACATTTGGGCTTGCTGTTGTAAGCTTTGATCTTTTGATATTTTTTTGATTACTAAAGTGACCCATACATTTATATTATTTAAAGAAGAAGACAACATGAACTATTCTATTTTAGGTACTAGGAGCACTTGTGGATTTTAAAATTATTCACACGCTAAATGAAATGTAAATAGAGCCACTAAGAAAATGTATACTGTGTATTTCTATGACCAAGCTGCTGCTATTTTGTTATCTTTAAGAAAGCACAAATATTGTGGATTTTATGGGGAGAACAAGCCTATTTGTACCTCTCAATGCTACTTGGATGTTCTCACACCAAGGTCACATGACACCAAAGCAGGACAGAGACTGACAGCTGGTCATATGACACTGAAGACAGGACAGGTGCTAGGAGATGTGCACACAACTAGTTTTGCACTTATTGTTTGAGACTACATAATGTTGGACTGAAAGTAATTAAGTAGGTGGTGTGGGGTATAAAACGCCACACTGGTGGGAAGGACACTTACCCTCACCATGAAAAATGGTTGTACTCTTTGATTATGAAAAACTGTTGCACTATTTGTTTAACTTTACCTGCCATTATAATTTGCTTACATCCTGAAGTACATTGCTGAAAGGTCTTTAGGTCCGTAGGGGAGATAAGGACTTCTGAATGTTTTCTGCAGTACAGAATGAGGGAAAGAACGTGGCTGTTAGGCTTAACTTTAATATCTGAGTAAACAAAAATGGTTGGGAAAATTAAATTACTTCACAGGTGTTGAGTTTTCAGAATATGGAGATAGAACAATTACAAACCTGCAGTCATACAGTGACAATATTAATTTTGGGACTTTTATTCAGCAGACTAAAAAAGGTAAAGGTGTGAAGACAGTTCTTTGTACTCATTTTTCAATGGGGGAGAGTGTGTCCTGTGACATGGCCTTCTATTTTGTTTGTTACAAATGCAGCATAGTTGTGTGTGCGCATGCACGCATGCATGTGTGTTCTGTGTGTTGGTTTCAGAAAAGGCACTTTGAATTGTTTTCTGCACTAGCCACCCTGATATTTGCCCCATGCATAAAGTGTGTCAAATCTGCTTGCACATGTTGGGATGTGCTGCATGTAAATCAGCAAGCTGAATTAGTAGTCATTTTGAGTTTGTGTATGTGTGTGTATGGGGAGCACATATATGTATTAGTGTTCTATCTCATGGTACATGATGAAGTCATACTGAATATTAGACCAGTAATGGTGTGTATTCATATGTACAGCCAAAAGTATTAAAAAGTGCCCATATTCTCAGTAGAAAATTCCAGAAGATGTTAAGTATGGAACAGGCATTACAGAATATGGTAACAAATAAGTATGTTTTTCAACGTATGGATTTTTTTTTCAAATAATATAGTGGTCACTACACTGGTATGAATTTATTTTTTAATGGTGTAGTGGTCACTGCACTGGTATGAATTTATTTATTTGTCTAATGGTGTAGTGGTCACTGCACTGGTATGAATTTATTTTTTTCCTTATGGTGTAGTGGTCAGTGCACTGGTATAAATTTATTTTTTTTCCTAATGGTGTAGTGGTCACTGCACTGTATGACACATTCCATGTCTCCTTTGCCCAGAGACCTACAAACTGATTATAGTACTTAAGTAAGTACAGGTGGAGGGATGGGGTATCCTGCATGGTAGTGTAGTGACCCCATCCCTTCCTCCATAAAGCTATTCCTGCCATGTTTAAATGTTAATGTTATCTTTTGTATTTACGTCATATAGGAACACTTGTGAATGCAGTCTTGGGCTTGCCTTTATGTTATTTGTATTGTACACTTATTTATTTTTATAGTTTTGCAATATTTACTGTACTGCTAACCTTGGAAGGGTAGTTCCCGTAAAAAAAAAGTCAGTCTCTCCAAGACTGTTTAACTTCAGTCACTTAGAATGAATTGTTAATGAGGGTATGAAAAGTATATTGGGATTTACTCACCTGCAGAAACAAGTAGAACTAAAATATTTGCAATGTATTTATTTTCCTGACAACTTATTGTTCAAGTATGTGCCACAGAGTTACATTTTTAGTTCATTTATAACCCCTATGTGTGCTTTAAGCTTCATACTTTGTGGTATTAGGTAGTCAGACTGAATATAGTTTTTGAGTAATTCTCTTTATGTAACAGAAATATAAATAAATAATTTCGTAACTGAACACTTTGTTAGAATGCTGTTTACTTTCAGCTTCTTTGATGTAATCCAGTTTCTGAATGTTTTAAAATAGTTATGGTGGTTCCCTGGTTTGCATTGTCAAATGATTGGTCAGAATGTTGTAGGAATGTTGCAGAAAACTAAATACCATTGAAAAGCCTACCTAAACATTGGGAGAACATGCAGACATCATACAGAAGGCACCACTGCTGAAATAGACAAAAAAAGAAAATGTAAAAAAACAAAGAAGTTGCATGCAGGCCACAGTGCATAACCCTCTTTGTCTAGTTTGCGTGGGGAGACTTGTTTTCAGATGTCACCTTTTCTGTTGGAACCACAGAACTCTTTATCCCTAACTGGACCTTGTATCACTGGCAGGTGGGGTAGGTAGGGCAGTATAGTTCAAAGGGTTAAAACTATGAGCTAATAATAACAGTCATTCTCTCTAGTAAGAGGCTTGTCTTAACCCAGTTTTTGCTACCTGCCTCTGAGCAAGTAATTCAACCACACTGTATTGTTAAGCTGTTTCGGAAAACCTTTGCCTGGTAGATATACCCAGTTAATAACAAGATAAAAAAGTACTGGTCTATGAAAAGAAACACATGATTTACTTTGAACTACACCACTTATATCTGAGTTGCACTCATGTGCTCGGATGACCAAAGACTGTGCCACAGTTGTTCACTCGCGTGCTCGGGTGACCAAAGAATATGCCACAGTCGATCAAACACAGTAGTTTGAGTTGGCGTTTGCTTGCGTTTCCTTCTTGCTGCACTGTGAAGCAAAAGTATAATGCATGGATTATACCAATTTTGATGCATGGATTATACCAATTTGGGGGGGGGGTGTCTGAGGATGGCGCACCTTGTAGAAAGAACAAGACACTCATTACCCTGCCTTTCAGTGATCCAGCATTTTCCAACCTCGAAGTGAGGATAATAAAATGAAGAAGGTGTCTGGGTGCAAAACAGCTTGTAGTCTGGTAAAATGCTTTTTATTTACTGTCACAAATTTAGATAATTCGCACTTTGCAGTTGTCTCAAGCTAACACTATATTGTAGCAAGATAAAAAATATAAAATCACTAGAATGTAAGTTGCTGCACAATTTGATAAAAGTTGTATGATTTTGAGGTATGACCTAGATACCTGGTCCAGAAGCAGGAATGTCAGAATTACTGCAATACCAGAGCAGGTGGAGAACTTTTTTCATGATAAACTATTAGATTTGAAGAAAAAAATCCTCTTGTATTCATTAAATGCTGCCAAAAATTTGGACTGGGAGATTTCAAAAATTCACAGTTTGCAGACAGAAAGAATTTTTATACTAGCTGAGGCAAATCCTGCACATTATTTTACAGAATGATTAGTAACAATTCTTATTTGTTATATAGCATGAAATTAGATAGCGGAGTCATCCAGAATTTTTGGGGATTTCAATACAGAATAATTGTTGCAGTGGTCTGCCTTTTCTGGTTTGTAATGAGCTCAAAATTATTTAGTCATATAGATTTTTTTTTCACTTTTGTACTACATTCACCCATGGACAAATTTGTTTGGCAGTCGCTTTTGCTCGTAAAACAACTTTTTAAAGTAACACTTTCATTACGGTCATTAAGCTTAAAGTAAATTTTACTCTCAGTGACATAATGGCAGTGAAAGCATGAACTGTGTGCATAAACTTTAATGGGTGCAATGCTGCTAATGTGCAGAGGTGTATCCACCCATTAAAATCTATGGACAGACTGCTCTCTCTGCCTACGGTAACGTCAGCATGGAATGCACTAAATATATTTTGACCATGGTTTAATAGAAAGCTTACAATGCTTTATATTGAGAAACAAATCAAATAAGTGCTAAATTAGAACAATTCAAATGCTTTATGACATTGCATTGTGACAATTAATTCACTAGCTGCCCCTATGTACCCACAATCATTAATAAGTCACTTTAAGAGACTGTCAATCATCTTCAGTGTGACATATCCTGCAGGACTAATTGTTGCTGAAAGGAGGCAATGTAGGCATTCCAGTCACCACAGGAAACCCCTGGATGATGTGAGGGTCCATTCATTTTGTTCCCCTAATGCCCACAGTGTATTCCTAGAGGGGCAGAGTCACTGGGTCATCAGCTAATAATGGTGTCTTTCTACAGACACCAGTAACATCCTCTGCCACAGAATAATCACCTCTATCTCACAGAGAAGCTTCGCACTTGATCAAGAACTTACTGTAATGTTAACTAAATTGCAGGTCATTTAAAATGAAAAAGAAACAGTAGATTTAATGCATGAAATACTACAGCACTTAATAAATCAGTGAGGCAGCTGCAGGAACACAACACTCCTACTTTTAAGCAAAACTGTAGAAAACCAGTAGATAAAAGACCAATTAAAATGTAGAAATCAGAAGGCAACAATAAGAGGAGAAAAAAAATAATACTTTCTTGTTGTTTGACATTGAAATAAGGTCAAAATAGTATATAACATAAGTGAGAGAGAAGGCTTGTCAATTTAATGTGCCAACTAGCTAATTAGTTACTTTCTCTATGCATTTTCGTTTCTACCAAGCTATTGCTGTAGGGAAAGGAAAGTTAAAAATACACTGTAATTTTGAACTTGGACTGTTCCAATGATTTTTATGTAGGATGACTTGATTGGACTTAAAGAATTGTATGTAATTATTAGTATCCAAGACAATACTGTACAGTATAATACTACACAGTATGGTAATTATTCACAAGTTAAATCATATGGTCTAATCAACTTGTTTTGGGGGAGCCTCCAATGTGGATGGTGGATAGTGGGCTAAAGAGACTGGCTGGACTTCTTAAGGGCTCTTTGCATTTTGTGTGCATCTCTTGATCCACAGACAAGTATAGACCTTTGATCAAAGGGTCAAGGATAGATATAGCTTAGGTCAAGAGTGGTGAGGGACCAAAGAGGTGTGGTAGCATATACAGGGGGTAAGGGGTTGCTGGAGGTGTCACACCCTAATATTGCCTGCAGATGCATTTGAGATCAAAGGGCATGAAGCAAGGGAACAGATCAATTTCCATATCTTGGAATGAGAGGATATGCCACCCTATTAAAACAAGACTGCCTTAGAAGTTGCATAGGAAAGGAAAGCTATATTTCTTTAGAAAGTGAAGTTTAGAAGAAACTGTTAAAAGTGAGTTGGAAATTTCTGATGGTTATAAGTAATAATTCAATTAAGGGGGAACAAGGGGACTCAACTGTGAAGAAGACTGTAATGCTTATGATTATATTTTCAATGGAGAAAGTTGCAGGAAAATGAATAATTGTTTGAGTGGACTTGCTAGGGACCTCACAGAAGTTGGAGTATATTCATGGAATAAGAATAGTTGGTCCAACATTTTTTATTAACTTTTATGAGAAATCGGCAGAGAAATGTACCTAGGCAGTTATGTAGGCAGTACCTGTAAATGATCACTTGTGATCAGTGTACCACCCCAGTAAACAAATTTAAAATGAAATAAAATAAAATATAACAAATTCCATTAGGTGCACTTATAAGGTGATAGCATAGTATTGTAATGGGTGCAATTACAGTATATTTATTTGATCAATAAATGGAATAGTAGGCTTTTTTTTGTAAATTTTTGCTTTAACAAATATTCATATTTCTGAATGTCCTTATTACCAAACAAAGGTACACAGGTGGGTATATGGGTTGGGAATATGTGTCTGTATGTTTTGGGTTAAGGTTAGAGATAAATAAGGTAATAATGTTAGTGTTACATGTGCGAGTCAGAGAGTGTGCTCATGCAATAGTGGTTGAATCTTTGAGTTAAGGTTAGTTTAAGTAAGGTCCTCAAGTCGATTTCAATTCATGACTTCTCAGTGGGTAGACCCCATAGGGTTTCATGGCATATTACAGAAGCTGATTACTAAGCCTTTCTTTTTCACAGATACTACTGCTGCCCAGTTGTGTCCCATCTAGGTATTGAACCCAAGTCTATTAGTTGGTAATCTTCTGCCTTAACCTCTGTGTTATCAGGCTGGGGTCAGGTTAGTTTAAGAGGTACAAAAAGGTTGAAGCAGCAAACGAAATCCAGATAAGAGCATGGACACCAAAATAAGCCTTCATTCACTTTAATAACCGTGAACTTCATCAGAAAATGTCCATCCATAACTTGAACATTACATTGGAAAGACTGTTAGGAGTCTGAAAAGATGAATTTATAAACATCTGTTGGCCATAAAGAAGAGGGACAACACTAATGCTTTGGCAAGACATGCAGTTATTTGTACTAATTTCAAAAAATGTGTTTTTTCTGTTTTGGACAGTGTTGACCAAGATATATTTTCTGGAGATTATAAGACATGGTTAGAATGTAAGGAATCACTTTGGCAAATCCACCTGGGTGCAGATTGTACACCAGGTTTAAATGATATCAACATAAAAAGTTTTTTTGCAATTTACGTAAAACATTTTTAGGTATTTTTTTATATATACATCACAATGTGAACATCATGTGTGAAAAATTTTTTAGAATTTTCATATTATGAAAGTGGATAAGTTGTATGTATATTTTATGGAATCAATTTATTAATACATAATACAAATGTATATATTTAAAAAAAATAAGAAGGTTGTGTTCAATGGAGACATTATAGATCATGTGATATGATAATTGAGTATTTAAATGACTTGTTTGGGTGGATGGACATTTTCTGATGAAGTTCATGGTTATTAAAGTGAATGAAAGCTTATTTTGGTGTCCATGCTCTTATGTGGATTTGGTTTGCTGCTTCAACCGTTTTGTTTTTTGTTCTTCATTTTGTTCTTCGTTTGAGAGGTTATTGAGTTTTTGTAGTTTAAGAGGTAGTTTTAGTATTCTGCATGATTCATTAATGTCAGACAAAATAGTTTGTGTCATAAGTAATGAACAAACAAGGGACAGATTATTTAAAAGGAATTAACTGAGGAAAAGGATGTATCCAACACACAATATAAGTAAATAAATAATGTCAAAAGGAGAAGGAAAGTAAAAGACGTTGTTGTAGTAATGGCAGTGTGAATGAGAACTGTGGGGTGCAGAGGAAGTGAGATACAGATTAAATTACAGCCAGATGTAGGCAGAAGCACAACACAGTGAAAGTTACAGGCATGCCATAATTACTGTGTATGGACAGCTGCAGTGAGGGTGGGGTTATCAGGGAAAAGATTGGGGGTGAACCCCCCCCCAGAAAAATGATTTAATAACATTACAGAGAGTATATTTATTTATTCATTGTCCGTGATTAGTGTGAAAATTCATCTGAGCAAAGCCCCTTTTCAGCAGATGGCCAGTGAGAAAAGATATATGCCGCTAGAGAACTAAACTGGCTACAATTTGCACATTACCTACATTACACACAACGTACCTTTGCCCATAAACTCATTTATAAGAGTGTTGCCCTTCCCTGAAAAATATCATTGAACCTTACATCCCATCCAAAAATCTACACTCTAACAACAAACACCTACTTAAAGTATCAAAACTTAGTAAAAGAGCAGGTAGTTCCCTCTATTTCCATTCCATTACTAAGCTGTGGAATGCCCCCCTCCCATCATCAGTTACAGAATTGGACAAAATAATCTGCTTTAAAAGAAAAGTAAAACAACATCTCACTGAGTACCCCAGATGCACATGCAACACATATCCACAGCCTCCTTAAACTAGCAAAACTGTTTGACGTAGCAAATATACTTATGTATATGTCATACCGTTATACCATATGAGTTATCCCTAATCTTTATCCTACTCCACACATCTATACAACTATCTTAACACATTTTCTCTTCTCTGTCACTGTCTTTCTTTAGTACTACCATTAAATACATGTCACTTATAATCTACATATTCCCACCACCTAGCTATAACAGGGTCTATATCATCACATTGAATGGTGATAAGTGTGAACACCCTTTGTTCAAACCTAAAAGTCCGAAAACCCTAAACAGCGAATTCATGGAACAGCGATTTTTTTTTCCAGGGAAATAAATTGCTGCTCTGTGAAAAAAAAAAATCACAACTTTGAAATAAATTAAGAAAAAAATCGATGTTCCGTAAGTTCACAGTTTAGGGCTTTTGGACTTTTCAGTTTGAACAAAGGGTATTCAAACCTATCACCATTCGATGTGGTGATATAGACCCACTATAACATTCTAACTATATCTATTTTACTTTTAAGTTTAACTCTTTAATTCCACCTTCCCACTACACTTACCTTTCTCTTTTCCTAACCCCCCAAAAAATTGAGCTGTATTATTAAATATTTCTAACTGTATAATATTCCTACATGCTAATGTTCCATTGTTACTGTATTGTGCCTTTTTACACCATATGTGCTGTTTAGATAGTTTTCTGTATTATTTCATTTGCTTTATAAGTAATTGTTTCCTTACAAATTCATGCAATGATTTTCATGTAACTTGGAGCTTTTCTCCCCGGGCCTCCACTGAAAATGGGTCTCAAGCCCAGTTGACTTTCCCGGTCAACAAATGTCAATAAATAATAATAATAATAATTGTGAAGATATATGAAGGCTGCCAGCCTAGCCAGATAGAATTTTGTATATAATTCTTTCATTTGTAAATATTAATATAAGCTACAGGCTTGTTCTCTTAAATGGGAGAACATGGTGTTAAATGAGGAACTCCAAAAATGTAACAACAGTGCACTCTGCTGTAGGAAAGCTGATAAGTCAAGCATTGTGTAATTGTTTGTTGTCAAAACTAGAAGCCGAGATGTCTAAATGAAGGAATTCTTCCTATTATTTTGAGGCCAGAGTTAATGGCTAAAATTTACGTGTATAATTTCTTTTATTGCTCTGGCTTCCTGACCAGCTGCAAGATCAAAAGGACTATTAACCTCTGAGTTTCTGTTAGCCTGGGAAAACCCAAAAAAATTGTTAAGAATGATGTAATATGAAGCAGCACTGTGTTATCAATTTAAAGATAGAGAATCAGAGAGCATTTGGCATTTTGTCTTCAGAACATCCAGCATAACAAGCACTGCCTTGCTCTATATGTAAGTGTATTTTAGAACTGCATTTTCTCTTAGATATAGCTAGGAAATAGGAAGATTAGATTAGTTTTTTTTCTGTATTGCTGTCAGAACTTTTCTACTGTATTATTTTAAGCATTTCTCTGTGATCTCTGAACTCTTGACTAGTACTGTGTAGTAAGTATTGTTTTGTGTTTTTATTATTTATTATTATATTTAAACCTTTTCCTGTGGCTGTTTTGTGTAGAGATAATTTAAGCTGTAGAGTACATTACATGTATATAGTGATACTGTCCAAGTCACTCCAATAAGCCTTGACTGTTCAGTTGCACTTACCATTTGGATAATAATATTGCACAGTATAATTGAACACCATTTCATAAGGGCCTTTTGGTAGCTGACAAGTATTAGTGGGTGGTGGCAATGATTTCTACCAAATAGTCTGGGTAAAAGGGGCACAGCTGTAGAACCTGTGCCAGCCTTCCACAGGAGTGCCTGTGTGGTTGTATATAACTCATATCTCAAAGTGTGTGTGTGTGTCTGCTACTTGGGCAGGGACATGAAGCACTGGTTGGACAGAGAGGGTGCTGGAGGTTTTAGCTTGCCCACTAGGCTGAGATCTGGACCCTATAGCTATGCCAGTGGGGAGTTTTATTGGGGATCTAGAGAGAAAGGGAGAAACCAACCCCAGACTGACTGTGACCTATGTGTGCTCTTAAGGGAAACTGTACTTTATTGTGTGTGTATTTGTTATCCTCCCCTATGTAGACACCCCTCACTGGTGTTAGTGGTGAGGATTGAGGCTCCCTGATTGCTGGGCCAGTGCACAGGCATCACAGTAATTTTCACAAGCAATTAGAATGAGCTACTAACACTAAAGATATACTGCATAACACTGAGTTTAATGATTGCTCACCAAGTAAAGTACACCCCTCATTACTTACACCATGATGAAGTCAAATAGATCTAAAGAACATTCAGCATTATTTTATAGCTCATGCGTGAAGTTATATTGAAAATTTAGTATGCAGTTACACAGTCACCATATGAGAAATATGCATATTTTATCCCAAACAGTTATTAGCTTGAATCATGTAAACCAAGTTGAGGATTTTATGACACTTTATTTGGCTGTGTAAAGAGGGGACTTACCAATGGCGAGAGTTCAAGGGCTGGATTGTTATGCTGATGGACTTGATTTCATTGGGATTTTAAAATATAAATATTGAAAGAAAATGACAGGAATAAGAAGATGGCTTAGTAATGCGGGGTGCTATAAAAGTAGGACCATTTTATTGACAGGTCTAAATGAGATTTTAAATAGTAGACCAGATGAGATATTTCTGATATCAGTTGAGAGAGAGTTCCACAGTTTAGCAATGTATACAGAACATAGACATTGCGCATTATGATGTTTAGATGTTTGAGTAAGCACTAAGTGTTGGTTCAGTGAATACACTCGTCCATGGGGTTAGTACCAGCTTAATAACTGACTGGTGGCAGGGTATCGGTCTGGGCTGTAGAGAAGGCTGTGGGCAGGTTTAATATTAGTGTAGGTTAATATCTTAGGTGGCTTGGAGTATATATGTTTGAGCTATGGTCTTACTAATTTAATAGAAAAGGTTTAACATTATAAAGAATTCCTACTTTATTTATATTTTTAAACACCATATTTGATATGCTGATTAAATCTTAATCTGTAGTCCCAGTGCTTGCGTGGGTGTCTACAAGGTAGTTTTGTGTTTTGTAAAGGCTCAGTTCTAGTACTATTGACTGATAATATTTTTAAATCACAGTAGTCTGACTGCTAGCTTGTTGTTGAAAATATCATTGGCTTAGCTTAGCTATAACTGATCACAGTTTAGATTTCTCTAGCTATTTCCATTTTTTTTTGTAAAGTAAAATGTTGTAAGTCATCTTGGAGCTCTTTGAATGAAGAGGCTTTGCATATTAGTGATGAATCATCTGCATATTGGATTTGGATTATATTTGTTGCAAAACAGGCTGTATGCATTTTATTTCTAAACTTATTAAAGAGTAATGGTCCTAATACTGAACTATTGAACCCCATGGCAATGCTAATGTTGTTTTGCAAGGACTTGACAGCTCATCTGTCCAGTGTACACTCTGCTCAGTGACTAAGGTCAGTTTTAAAGCAATTGACTGTATAGTGTTTGAGGTCCAGCTTCTTTAGCCTAGATAGTAATATGGGAACTGAAACTGTAATGGACACTTCTTATAGGTCTTCTTATAGCTCTAGAAATAAGAATGCAACAATTCTGTGTTGGTTTTGTGAAAGGTAGTAACACTTTTCTCTGCTGTGGCCTGGTCTAAATCTGTGCTACATTGTGGTGAGTAACTTCTTCCCTGATAAGCAGTTGGCCAACGGTAGGTGAACACATTTTCAAGTATTTTAAATAGAGGAGAAAAGATGGTTGTAGGTCTGTAGCTTGCCTGCTCAAGAGATTCAACACCTTTGTTGAGGTATAAGGAAAGAAGAACATTTGATTACTGTAGGCCAAGAAAATGGTGGCACTATAGTGGGTTAAAAAGTGAACAAGTGAGACGGAATGACAGTGAATGGTTGAAGATTGGTTGGGGGGACAACAGGAAATGAGGTAATGCTCACATGCAAATGGGGAATTTAGTTAGCCAGGATATATTTGTCCATATCATAAAGACTAAGAGAATGCATTACTGGCAAAAATAATAGGGGGTGAAACTGAGGGAGCTGAGGGAAAATGAAAGAAATGATGTATGGGTGGGAGGGATGGGGGTAGGGTATGAGACAAGCACAGTGAGGTGAAGCAGAGCAGAACAACCTCAGCTTGATGTTCAACCAAAAATAATCTATTGTAATCAGATCATTTGCCCATAAGGCTGCCCTGAAACATATAACTTTCTTTATTTATGGGTGCAATACCAATTATGAGAGAGTGAGTGGTAAGAGCTTATAAAAGATAGTAAAAAGTATGTTTTTGGATTTATTATATTGCTTTTTTAATTACATTTTATTTTTTGGAATTGGAGGACTTGGAATTTTGACTTTTGCACTTGTGATAGGAAGCCTTATTGCATATATACATACATACATATAAATATATGTATATATATATATATATATATATATATATATATATATATATATATATATATATATATGTGTGTGTGTGTGTGTGTGTGTGTGTGTGTGCATTTATGTATCTCTAAACCAAAGGGTAAAAAGGTCACAAAGCCAAACCATTTATTAAAAATTGCAAAAAATTCCCAGACTGTGTAATACATTTAACCTCCCACGGGGTTTATATTATAAAGGCATACCATCATTTCAGCTATGTCTTCTTAATGAGCACCATTTTTACTTTTTTAAGTCCTTAGGGGTGCATTCAGGCCAAATCCCACTAGCTGTAGACATACATGTTTTAACCTTTTTTGCCCTTGGTGCAGCATAAGTGTATTACTTGGCTATAGATTAGAAACACAGAGCTTAATATTAAGACTGATAAACATTAGCATGCCTGTAAAAAAAATCTCAAATAACATCCAATCCAAAGGGTAAAAACTGCAAGAAAGACCCAGCCAAGATAGTGTCTCCACCGTGTTAAACCTTTAACCTCCTGTAACAGAGTTACATGAGATATTTGCAAATTATCTCAAATACCACTGCCCTTATTTCCAACTCTTTCCGGTCCATTTTCCTGATAGAACACATCTTTTTTTTTTTTTTTTTACTCAAAAGATTTTTATTTCAGGAAATGATATATAATTTCATAACATTTTATAAGTGACAGTCTTAATAACTATGCACAATATATACATCAGCCTGACATCAATAATAGTTACAGATGAAAACAAATAGTACATAAATATAACACTCTGCTTATTAGAGAATGGCTGTTCATTGGTGTAAAGTATCAATCAATGACAAAACCTTTTTTTCATGGATTGTTTACCACTGGTCTTGGAAAAGTCCTTAGTTCCTTAATTTTCATCTCCATCAAAATTGAGCTCTTCAATAAGGTGTGCAAATCTTCCAAAGTTGGTGTTATGTTTACATTCCATCTTCTGGTTATACATTTTCTTGAGATTGCAACTATTGTCCATAAGTGATACATATTTGTTTTATTCAGATGGGGATCTTCATTCACATTCAAAAGGATCAGTGTTTTAGATAAAATGAAGGAGTCATTAAACAAAGCCTGCAAGCATTTATTAACTCCATCCCAACATGTTTTGATTTTAGCACAGTCATAAAAAATATAATTGCAATCTGCTCTATGTGTCTGCTGACATCTCCAACATATTCCATTTGTGGAGGAACTGAACTTGATAATTTTATCTGGGGTTAAAAAGCTCTGTGTATATATTTCCAGTTAAAGATTTTCCAATATTGTCTATGGGAAGTGTATTTAACTGATAACAAAATATTTAATTTAATTTCTTCATTCAGTTGTAGTGAATGACCTTTCAAAATATATTTCCAATAAGAAGCTTTAGGTCTAGTTTTGTAGTATATTAGTTCTTTATATAGGAAGGATATACTGTTTTCTTTATTATGGTTATTAACTATACAGGCAAATCCTGGTATACAATTCAATAAAAAAAAACAAGTAAGCTCTTTCATACAGCTAATTCAATGTTTGCAAGAGTGTACCAAAGCTTTGCAGAGCCGTTGGGTCTATATTAGAACACTGAAGTTTTAAAACTTCGAATGTTCTAATATCAACCCTAAAACAGCGAACGCTGAAAATAGCAAAGCTGCAGAACACCAAATTTTTTCCTAGGGAAAGAATTTGGTTGGCCATTTCTGTGGCTTCACTATTTTCAGCACTGTGGTGGAAAGTTACGGGTCGGGTTTAGGTAAGTGTGTGATTGTGTGGACGTTAGGGTTAGGTTATGGGTTAGGTGAGTTAGGGTTAGGGAGTGGGTGAGGTGAGTGTGGAATAGTGACAGACATTAGGGTTAGGGCGGGGTAGGTGAGTTAGGGTTAGGCATGGGTCAGGTGAGTTTGTGATAGTGACAGAACTTAGGGTTAGGGTTTAGGTTAAGGTAAGTGGGTACATAGTAGTGTATGTACAGTTTAGTGTAGGGTAGATGTAGGATTTTAAATGTACGTGTGTGGACTGCTGTTTTTTTTTTGGTGTGTTTGTGGTGTGTGTGTGTTTCTTGGAACAGCAAATTTTTCCCAGGGAAAAAAATTTGCTGTTCCGGGTGTTCGAGATTTTAAGCTTTCCCTTAAAGGGGTCGATGAATTAGCATTCACTTTTCTAAGTGTTCGCTAATTTAATATAGACCCGAGCCGTTTGGTGATGACGTCAGTATTTCCTGTTGTCATTGGAACCTAGCTGAGGTGAAAATACAGCTCAGGATATGAGCGGAGCAGAGTTAAGCATTCATGAATCTTAATTATTGTAAAGCTTCACTTCTCCATCCCAGCTGTATAAACTTTCCCTTCCGTTTTTCCCCATTCAAATAAATGGGCAGTTAAACAAGGGGACGTAGTCTGGAATCCGGACAACTGCAAATCAGAAGGAAAACACTAACAGTCATCTTAGACCACAACTAGCAAATGCATAAGCATAATAGCAAAGCCCTCAGCCACCCAACAACCACAGCACCAATCCTCACCTCATACTGTCTCAAACAAAGCATGAAGTATTATGTTTCCTCTTCCAGTGTTCTCAGCATCTAGTTGCAAAATCAGTTGGACTATTACCAAGACACATCTTGATCATAAGTATTTTTTAAAACTTTTTGTTTGCATTTTTCGATCTTTTAAGATTTTCGACTACTGTTTGTGCCTTTATTACTGTTTTATTGCCTTATTTTCCTGTGTTTGTGAGCTTATATTGTTGATTGCACTTGTGGGCTAAAGTATTGCTTAAAAGTAACTAACAGGCTAATACACTCAAGTGTACCAGCCTTTGATAGCAATTTAGTCAAAAACAAAGCATTTACTGCATTTTTTCCTGTCTGTTTGAAAAAAAACAAAAAAACCCCCAAAAATATTTCTCCTTTCCTAAACTTTACTTGCTAGTTGTTCCAGTGATCAGATTTTGCTGATCCCTGGGCTTTGTATTTGGTTTCTGTGTTCCTCCATTTTCTTGTGTGGCCAGAGGTAGTTTCTTTACTCACCAGTGGGAGTGGGGAGTACTGAGCTGCTTGTTTGTCCTCAGAGGAGTGGTTAGAATCAGCAACTTGTAATTTGTTGGCCATTTTGGGTCATTTCCTGTTTTTTCCAGCCCCCTGCTATAAAGCACCGTTGCACACTAGGGCAGCGCCGGTTAAGCAGAGTTAAACTATTAGGGCTACCTAAAGTTCACTCTTCAAATTTTCCCTTAAAACTACCTTCCTCAAAGTGTACTACTTTCTATTTAGTGTATCCTCCAACTATAAATTATCTCTACTTGACTCCCAAGTAGACTATTCTCTATCCGTATAGCTAAGCACTTGCTCCTACAGTACTTATCACCTCGATACAGCACTCTTGTTATAGAAAGTACCCCAAAAAAAGCAAACCCCCATTTCTCGGTCACCCACATTCCCAAAACCTTTTTTTAAGTTTTTCCGTCTATTCCTTCTAGCATGTCGAGGGATCAGTTGCTAATATCCTCTCCTGCTCAGCTGGTGAACCTGGGATTATTGAGGCAATGTTACAATTGCCTCATGTACACAGACAACCCTCTCCTCCTCCCACAAAACACAAATACATGCGAGAGATGCAACTATACGGCCAAACTGGAGGCTGAGCTCTCTCAACATAGGACTGGCAAGACCAGACAGGAGGAGAAGGTAACCACACACACTATAGACCCAGTCTCACATAATACCATCACAACCTCAAATCATATACATAAACACACAAAGACATACTCGGAGGCTCTGATCAAAAATCTACCAAAACAGCAGAGGCCACCAAAGCAGACACCCAAACAACTACCACCTCAGAACACAACACCTGCATCACATAGACCACACAGTCAGAGTGTCAAGCAGTCACAGCCCTTAAGGCCAAACACTATGCCAGACACACTAGTCATTGGTGACTCCATAGTCAGACACACTGGCGTCCGCTCACCAGACTGAGTAAGGAGAAGGTCACAGTAAGCTGCCTGTCAGGTGCTAGAATCCGCCACATAACGCATGCACTCAGGTCTCTCAACAGCAGGTACAAGTACGACTCAATCATTGTCCACGCTGGTATAAACGACCTGAGACGTACCTCCCTGGACTACATGAAAAGAGACATAGAGGAGCTCTCTGATTATGTAGCCCAGGCAGGTATGACCCTGACCTTGAGCAGTATCCTACCTTCACCAAGAATGATGCCACAATACAGAGATAAGATGATCAGTTTTAACAATTGGCTTAAACTCTGGTGTCATTCAAAGGGGATCCAATGTCTGTCTGCCTGGGATGACATGCTGGACAAGCCACGCTGCTCAAGGGACGGCTTGCACTTGTCACCCTGGGATTCCGGATTTTGGCAAAGGCCCTTGCCACCCCCATAGTCACTTTCTTAGGCAAGGCTCAAATTCTAAACCTACCACCCTAGAACAAAACAAAGAAAAAAAACTAAGGGTAATGCTGCTCAATGCCAGAAGTCTCAACCTCAAGATGCACGCACTCGAGGCCCTTCTCAGTATGGAGAACATCGATGTCTGTGCTGTGACAGAAACCTGGTTCAAGGCTCCTGAGAGCACCCCAGCACTATCAGGTTTTACCTCATATCATGCGTTCCGGCCACAAAACCCGGACAATACCAAGAAAGGAGGAGGGTATCCATATTCATCAAGGACACCCACACCTCAAGATTGGTGGCATCGCACGATGCATCGGAAACCATCCAGGTGCAATTAACCATAGGCAAGACTGCTATGCAAATTGTAGCATGTTACAGGCCACCCTCGCAAACTCAGGAACCTCACATGGCCTTCCTGAAAACACTGGAGGGGATAAATGTATCTCCGACCACCATCATACTAGGTGACTTCAACTACCCTAATATAGACTGGGAACACTACTCAAGCCCAAACACTCTAGCCCAAAAGTTCCTGGAATTCATAAACTCAAATGCCATGGAACAACTAGTCACCATCCCCACAAGAGGAGAGAACATACTTGATCTCATCATCACGAACATGGGAGCACAATGTTCAACGCCAGAAGTATACCCCTCACTGGTGAGATCTGATCACAAACTAATCTCGCTGGAGGTCCTCATCCTGCCCCCACCGAAATGAAAAGACCACAGTAAAGAACTTCTCGAAGCCGACTTCACACTTCTAAAGACTAGTGTGGTCTCCTTTAAGGCCCCTGAGCCGGCGGTTAACATTACTCAAACCGCTGAATCACTTACAAATGCCTTCTACCAGCACCTGCAGGGCTGCATGGATCAGGCAATCCCAAGCAAAACAAAGACTCTTTGTACCAAAGGCAAGCGTCCAGTCTGGTGGACCCCAGCCATAAACAAACTATACAATAAAAGGAGAAAGCTACTACAAGATAGAGCAAAATCCTTAAAAGGTAAGACACCGCTGATCACTATAAGTAAAAAGCTAAGAGCTCTCATAAAATCATCCAAAGCTAATTTTGAGAAAAAAATAGCTAAAGACTCTAAAGACAACCATAAAGCATTCTTTAGCTATGTCAGAAACCTAGGAGGAAACTCCCAGATATGCTCAGAATTAGTTCAAAATGTTGTGAAGATTACTGATCCTACAGACATTGCCAACATACTGGCTGACAGGTTCAGTGCAAACTTCTCCCCACCCTCCCCGCCTAAAGAAGAGATATCTATACCAAATGATTGTAGCCCCCCAAACATCTCCAACGCTCAGGTGAGAACTGCTCTCTCCAAGGCAAAGAACACAGCATCCATGGGACCTGATGGTGTCCCCGGCTGTGTGCTCCATGAACTCAACGAGGAATTAAACCCACAGTTAGGACAGCTGTTTAATCTTAGTCTCACCTCCGGATACGTACCCAGGGAGTGGCGCACAGCGACTGTGGTCCCACTCCACAAAGGCGGTGCCTCCACCGACCCTGGAAATTACTGTCCCATTAGCTTGACAAGCCTGATCTGCAAAGCCATGGAAAGGATCATAATGGATCTCATAAATAAAGACATAGGGAATTTGCAGACTTTGGATCCAACCCAGTTTGGCTTTGTCAAAGGCAGATCATGCCTTTTAAACTTGGTTGACTTTTTGAAACAGTCACCAAGGCCATTGACGAGGAAAGGCAGTCCATACAGCCTACCTAGACCTGGCGAAGGCTTTCGATACAATACCCCACTCGGGTATCATTGAAAAACTCATCAACTTAAATGTAAACCCATACATTACAAGATGGGTTGCAAACTGGCTGAGTGACAGAACCCACAGGTTCAGAGTTGCTGGTGCCATGTCAGACTCTAAGCCTGTCACAAGTGGTGTCCCACAGGGCTCAGTCCTGGGCCCACTCTTGTTTGGCATCTACTTTTCTGAAGTACAAGCAAACACAGGAGGGTTATGGCTGACAAAGTTCACAGATGACTGCAAACTGGGCACCGTAGTTGAGAACACATCCGACACAGATATCCTTCAGAAGGGTCTCACAGAAATGGATAACTGGTGCCAGAGCCATGGCCTCAAGTTAAATGCCAAGAAATGCATAGTCATACCCTTCGGGAAAAATAAGGTTACCCTAGCTACCATATAGGTGGCAATCCCTGAACACAGAAGAAGTTATTAGGGACCTGGGAACCCAGGTTGACAGTAGCCTTTCATTCGACACTCATATTGCTAAAGTAGTTAGGAAGACCTTCTACATTGCCCACCTTATCATGAAGGGATTCACATCTAGATCAAGGGAAGTCATAGTCTCCCTATACTCATCACTCATCAGACCAATGATCGAGTACAATGCCCCATTCGGAATGTATCTGACCCGACACTTGCAGCAGCTGGAGAGGCCACAAAAGTTCCTCACCAAAAGGATAAAGGGTCTCAAAAATCTGTCTTATGCTGCACGACTGAAAGAACTCTAGTTATATTCAGTTGTGTACCGCTTACTCAGAGGTGACCTATGACTGACATACAAGGCCATGTTAAACCCAGATTTGATGAATATGCTTCATCTCAAAAAATCTAGATCCCTCAGAGCCACAAGGGTGGGTGACTTAAACCTCGACACGGTTATTAATAGAACGTGCTGGAGGGATAGATTCATCACCCAAAGACTCCCTATGCTGTGGAACAAAATCCCAGTTTATGTGAGGCAGAGCACCTCGCTGGCCTTGTTCAAGAGGAATCTTGACCAATGGATGGGAGATCGCAGATACACCCCAGGGGTTACCTCAGTGTCACTGCTCGACAGAGGCACAGCTAAATAATGGGCATACTTTCTCTAAACTAAGGGGTGGCGTAAGCCACAAAACTATGGCTAGGCTTATAAATGCCCTCGGGCAGATAGCCTAGTATGAACCTATGAACCTATGAACCTATAATCACAGTCAATACACAGGGTATTCAGATGAATCAACAGACACCCAAACACAGTAAACGATGGTACAGAGTCGCATCTCTTAGCCACATCAAACGTATGCCTACCAGGAAGCTATTGAAACATAACTCAGGGTAAAGCAGTAATGGCAAAGCAATGTATTGCCACTTTAACTATACAAGCCAACTAGAATAAGCAAAACAAGGCAGTCGGAACTAACACATATCAATATCATAAGGAATCCAGTAACTAAGGCCAGATAAAATGAAGAAAATGTTTCTTTTTATCAGGCCAGATTATTTAAGTGAATTTAATAAATAGAAACAAAAAGCAATCTAGAAGTAAAGATAAACACATATCATAATAAAATAATTTTTATATTTGTGTTCTATAAAGTTTATGGTAAGTAGAACATTAAGAATTTATTCACTAATAAAGTGAATTAGGATTAGGTTATGCTGAACATACTTGTACCTTTGTGATAACCATTAGAATCCTCAATTATCCACAGTTTAAATATCAAAGATTGTAGTTTTATTACTTAACTTTTTGTTTTAAGTATAAATGAAAGATTACATTTTCATTTTGATTAGTTCTTATGACAGTTCAAGTCACAGTTAAAAGTTTTTTGGGTTTTTTTTTGAAGTTAAAGTAAACAAGCAATTATTTTTTTTACAACAGATGTTTTGGGCTCAGCCTTTTGTTGCTTTTTTCCTGACATCAGTCCAAATACTTGTTTCAAATCACATTATTATTTTTGATAAGTGATGAAGCTTCTAGATCATTAGAAGTTCTCATCTCATTGGCATATAGAATTTTTATCTTAGCTGGAAAGGCAAGTTGAGCTTTGATATTACTTTGCTTTAGTAGTTTTATCATTGTCCATACTCTTTTTCTTTGTTCAGTTACTCTGGTGGAGTAATCATTATCAAATTTTATCAAGTTCTGGTTATGCTTTAACGGTGCTTTCCTCCTGACAGAACTTAAAATTAATTATTTATCCAACTATGAGAGAAATTTTATAACAATTGATCTGGGAGAGATATTTGCTGATGAGGAAGCAGGTTTCCCCAGAGCTCTGTGGACTCTCTTGATACCAAAGTAAAAACCTTCTTTTAAGTCTAGGAAATCCGGAAGCCAAATATTTTAAAATGAAATGATATCCTCACCTTCTGAGTTTTCTGGTAACCCAAAAATTCTCATCTTGTTTTTCCTCTCTCTATTTTCTAAGTCGTCTGTTTTGTTTAGCAGCCAAGTATTTTGTTTCAGAAGATATTGTTTTTGTGTTTTTTCTTCTTTGAGTCCAATGTCATTTAGAGAGGTTTCAATATTTGCTATTTTTGATTGATGCTGTTGTAACAATTCCTTAAAAGTATCAATCTGCTTCTGGTGGTTTGTTTTAAGATTCTAAGTCATCCATCTTCAAGGATAGCTCCTGCAGGGTGGTTGTTATCATTTGGATTTCCTTTCTTAAGGCTGCATCAGGATGTGAGTTCCTCGAGTTGCTCATTTTCAGAGACTGAGATTTTCTACAAGTTCTTCTGACAAGAACATTTTGATGAAAGTTCACCAAAATTACTATTTATATAGTTTAACTTTTTATCTATAAGTTTTTGTTATTTCTTCTCTTAAAAAAAAACTAATTTTCCTGTTTAATTTAACTGATTTATGGAGCTCTAAAGTTCTGCTGCTTTCAGTGTACCGTTCAGGCTTTGCCCCCGTAGAATACATCTTGATCATGTCCTCCATCTTTCATTATGTCCACTATACTGAGTAGCATTCCCTGCATACCCCTTCTGAGTCCATGTCCTTAATTCCTTTTATACCAGTATTGGTTCTATCACATGCACCACTTACAGGTATGCTTTGTTCCCACCCCTGCACATGTTCCAGAACAGTATACATCCTTCCATATGAGGTTAGACAAGTATTCCACAGTCAGAGAATGACTTCAGTGTTGCTGTGGTCTATTCTTTTCAGGATTCATTCGACCATCGTGTTGACTTTGGCTGCACCCTTGTCACTCTGCACCGTATGAATCCCTGGCACTGTTATCACCACTGTGAGATCATGTTCTTGGTTTGTTCCTTTTAGTTCCTTTAAGTCTATACTTCATTCCTAGGATACCATATTCCATATTCTACACTATGCAGTTTTCAGTGCAGAGTCTTTAATGCCATCTCTGTAACCATTTTGCTAGTTAGTCTAAATCTGTCGGTGAGCTCTCCTCCATAGCTTTTCCCAGGCACCCTACTTTGGTATTAATTGAACTGAGGTTAGTAGTTTTTCAGCGCTCCCAAATATGTCTGAAACAAGTGCAATAATTAAGCCTCAGAAATGACTGCTGTAGTGTGTCATTCATCCAATTATTTTGCCCTTATAAGATCACACTCACTATCACCCTCTGAGTCCTTCTTTCCAGTCAAAATTCCACCTATTTCAGCATTGTGTGGCCTAGTGAAATGACCCAATGAAATAAACATGAGCCAGATCAAATGTTTACTGTAATCCAGATGTAAAACTGGATCAGGTTGGATTGACAACACATTCTGGCTAAGACTCCATTCTCATGAATGTCACCAAGCTAGCTGCATTCCACTAATAGCAGCATCTTTTCTTGGGTGATATTACCTTTAATGCTCCTTTGAATAAGATAAGTAATGCTATAAAATATACTTCATATTCTTATAAAAAAAAATACATATCAGACAAACACAGACAGGCAGTTTTTTTTAATAATCGTTATTGTTTCACCATCATATTTCTGTACTGTACCATCATTCACAGGTGGATCACCATTTCACACCATTCTAGCTCCATTTCTACCTTATTTTATAGTAATCCCATACCTCGCTCCATTGTTCACTTGATTTTCCCCTATTACCTAACCTCGCTTTGCTTTATGCATCTTTCTAAATCTAGAAATCATTTGTCTGCTTTCACCAATCTATTCACTTTTTTCAGTTTTATGTGCCACTACATTCTTTTTCTCAATGTTATGCTTCCCTATAATTTTCCCCACCCTGTTCCCTATCTCTCTTCCACTCTTAACAATGAAATACAGAATTCCCATGTGTTTACTGTTTTTTTCTTCAGAAGACTTCTTCCCATGTGTCTGGGGTCTTCTATCAGACCTTCTGTGCCCAAATGCAGCCCCAGATCATATTTGCCATCCCTGCTTCTTCCTCATAACATTTTCAGCATTTGGAATTTTTTCTGACTTTCCCATGGCAATCTTTTTGGAATGAGGTACGGTGAATAATCCTCAGTGTTTGGTCCCTGTTCTGTATAACCTGTGCTCAGTATCATCTCTGAATAATGATTCCAATATCATTAAGAAAGTGGATGTTATTTCAATTTCCTATTTGGCTTGTCTCTCAACCCCATTTTCAACCACCATCTTGCATTCACTGCTTTCAGCATTAACTATTTCCTCTTCTCCCACGTCTTTGTATATCTTCCTCAGCCAGTATTTTCCTTGTCTCTAATATTTACTTGTGGTGCCCTTAATTTCCCCTTTTCCTGATCATTGTTTCTTGTGTTTGCCCTCTGCTTTTTTTCTATCAATATTTTATGAGGAAATAACTAGCCGTATTTATTTTTTTGTAAAAAAACAAACAAAAAAAAGCATGCTCATTACAATGATGTCTCCGCAAGAATGGAAACATTAGATGATAAATTGTTCAAGTTGGAGTACAAGACCTCACTGAATATAAACATGGAGTGACTTTCCCTCTACTGGAAGTAAATGAAGACAAGCAGAAAAAAAAAACAGATTCCCATTGCTTCTAAGGAAAGGACTCAAACCAATGAGACAATGTTCATTTTATTAAAGAAAAAAAATCAATTAGATTAGATGGTGTGGTAGGAGAATCCTCCTCCACCCAGGACCTAGACAATAGCAGTGAAATTTAGATTCAGTAAGTGCCGTGTAGAGGCTTGCACACCCACACAAACAAGGTAAATGCTGCAGCGTGCTACTTACAGCATAAGCAAGTGAAATGCATGCTAATCAACCAATCCAACATGGTGCAGCTATTCAACAAGCTATAAAGCATCCATGTAGACTCCATGTTGTTTTTTCCTGCAAATTCCAAAACTTTTGGAATACAGCCACAGATAGGAGACCACACAGACAGAATGTTAGGGGTTGCTACTGCTTTAATTCATTTGTAGGTGCAACAGGCTGAAGCTAATGCTACTTTTGCTACCAATAGCCTAGGCCGAGAAGGAGAAGAGCTTTCGGGCCCTATTTAACTTTAAAAAAACCTACATAATGTGAACATTGTAGAGTGCTACATGGTGGACAGGGCAACACTACAACAACTGAAGGGGTCCATCCCATTGGAGACTACGGTATGTGTAGCCCTTAGAATCTTAGCTACAGGTACCTTTCAGAGACCAGCAGGGCACATGCAAGGGGTGTCACAAGCTTCAACATTCAGGATCCTCGACCAATTCCTGTATACTATGCTCCATCATGCCAATGACCACATACATTTTCCCCTGTAGTTCTAAGGAAAGGGCCAGAAATATTCAGAAGTTTTACCATGTAGCACACTACCCTGAAGTACTGGGTGCCATAGATGCACACATACATAAATTAAGGCACCACCCAGGGAACAGGGTAGGCTCTATAACAACAGAAAGGGCTATCACTCTATCAACAGGAAAGTTGTGTGTAATGCCAAGGGAATAATCTTGAACATGTGTGCTGGCAACCCTGGCAGTTACCACAACTCACATATCTGGCACACCTCCCAACTGTACCAGATGTTTGCTGGGGGGATATCCCACAGGGTCATTTAGTGGGGAATGCAGGCTATGCACTAGAACCATGGCTGATGACACCCATCAGAAATGCACACACACCCATGGAAGAAAGCCATAATGAGGCACACGTTCAAACCAGAAATATCATAGAGCATGTGTTTGGGCTGCTGAAGTCACAGTTGCAGTGCCTAGGTACATCTGGGTGAGCCCTAAAGTACAGTCCATGGACATAAGCAGAAATATTCTCAGTATGTGCCATGCTACACAACATAGTCCTGAGGTAACTGCTTCAGCAGGATCAGCAAGGGGAAGGGCACACATCCCACCACGATTACTATAGCCGAAGGCAGATGAGGAGTCAGAGGGGAAACCATCAACTGCTGCAGGTGTAGGCAGATGTAAGCTTGCTCACTATGCCCTTGCATTGACTTAGAGACAACGCATAGCACACTCACTCACCACATATGGGGCCTAAAACCTTCCTGCTACTCACATACATATAGTAACTTTGATGCCAGGCAACTCACATAACCTTTACTTCCCCATGTATTGGCTGTGTACTGCTTGCATCAGTCAGCCCTGAAATAAAAGTGTGGCAACTGCTGCATTTACAAGGTAAATCCTGAACCTGGAGTGTATTGTTTGATAACATGAATGTGTGGGATATACTTGTATTTCATGACTTGGTCCAGTGAGCAAGTAAAAGGTGGGAGATTTATACAGAACATACCTTAACAGATGACAGCAGAGACTGATTTGACTTATGTGTCCATTATTAAGTAGTAGGCCTCAGGCATTAAAGATGCACACAGTCATACGTCTCATAAGTACTGATGGTCACTGCACGCCCTCAGTTTAGCACCAGATGTTTGTGCTGGACAATCATTAGACACAGAAGTTAGAGAATAGTTAGAGAATAATGATACACATTGCAGTTTCTGACTTCACACCCCTCACAGCATCATTCACTATAAAGCTGGGAAGTTTTCATGCTATCAACTGTCTAACTTTCCAAGGCCAATACATGTCAAAGGTCCGATTAACAAATAAAAACCACAAATGCAGATACACTAAGCAGTAAGTTAGCTATGCACCCTGAGCATCAGACACAAAGCTTAAGTATCCCTGAATCCAAAAGATAGAAAACAGGTATATGGCATAATTATCATTACTTGCACAGGGTGTTGTGTTGAGGGGGGGGGGGGGGCCTAGGCTGATGCAAAAGGTCAGTGAGTGTGTGTGAGTAATAAAGAGAAGCAGGCAGACAGTTGGATACACCACCAAATAACCAGTGAGGCAAAATAAGTAACTGTTGTGTGTGTGCTCCAGGTGAAACTGGTGTGTAAGTGTCTGCAAGAACACAGCCAAGCACTGTCCTGGGTCTATGTCTTGGTATGTCAGACAGGTGGGAGCCATGCATGGTAGAGGTGGAAGTTCATCGTTGTCATCCCCGACCACGAGAATTGGCTCTGCCAGGAGTTGCACTGGCATGTCCACAACTATGGTCAGATGCAGTGCTGTTACCTGAATGTGACTGATGTTGGCTGGATGAGCTCTTTTCATGGGGATGCCCTGGACCATGACTGCATGATCTGCCATGCCTGGGTATGGACAGCACACTCACTGATGGAACCATGGAAGTACTGCCAGTATTGGAGCATGATTGGGCACGGCCACGTTGCCTGACAGCAGATGATGTGGGTGACCTATGCCCATGTGGATGCCATTCCTTGCAGCAGACATTCCATCACAGATACCACTCGTTGTAATGTGTCATTCATCTGATCCATTGAATTGGCAACTTGGTGGAGGCAGTTATGCATGTCAGACTGTGCCACATCTACAACCCTAAGCATTGGTCTGGAGCACCTATGGGACCATGCCTGTGCCTCTATGATGGCCCTAAACATACATTGAGTGGCATGGGAAGAGACACCTGCACCAGGTGGAGGAGGGACAGCAGGCCCCCTCCAAGCACCCCTATCAACCCTCCTGGGTGGCACCTCGCTGATACTTTGGCTATGGCCAGACCCAAAAGGAACTGATGCCACAGTAGCCACACTTCCCTGATTAATGAGCTTGGCTTCAACCTGTCCAATATCTGTGTCCTTACTGCAATGCATAGGCATAAGCCTACTGGCTGTGTCTGATGGAAATGCAGGAGATGGCTGTATGTCAACTTCAGTGTCACATTCAACCTCTGCACCTCCTGACTGTGCCTCAGTTTGGCCACCATTATCAGAATCTGCTGATACACTGACATCAGGTAGTAGAAGGCCCACACCCCCACTGTCATAATCACCTGTGATAAAAAGCAACACACATATGAATAAATTAATACCTATGCTATTATATTGCAATATATGCTAACAAAGTAACAGTGCTGCCAGTATTATACACAGTACAGCAATAAACACAACAGACCTGCCATCAACAGGGTACACCAAAATATTTATTTAAATTACTCAGCAGTACTGACATAAAACTGTTTGGCTTACCATCTGCTGAGCAGATTCACCTGTTTAATTCAGATGGTTCTAGAAGAAGTTAAACAGAAGGTAACACCAACATCATCACAATTAACAGGGGTAATACTTGTAACCCTTTATATGTCCATTAACTATACTTTCAACAAGAAAATGGCTGACAACTCCAACCAAAGTTAATAACTGTAGTAATTTTCAACCCCCTCCCCACAAAAAAAAAAGAGATATGACACAGAAGGAAATTCTTGATTTCAGTTGTTTTCCTATATAACTGTATTCAAATGTTCAAATACCAAAGCCTACCTGGAACTTCCTACAGGCATGTGCTTTCTGTCTCTGAAACTGTTTCTCCGACATACAGCACATGCTGTACTGCACTCTCCTGGTAGCTGTCTAGATCCCTGATATTGGCAATGAACTCTTCATTGGGTGTTAGTGGTGGTTCACTAGCAGGCTCTCCCCAATAACCATCTGGCCACAGCACACTGCAGTTACTGTCCCCCATGCAGATGTGATTATGTCAGTGGCCCTGTGGTGCACCTGCTTGTATATCCTACCATGGCCACCCATAGAATTCACTTCAGCTACTATCTTGTGCCATATTTGCAGCCTATGTGCCATATTTCCCCATCCTCTTTCCAGCAGAAAAGCACCACGTTGCCTAAAGGCATTCACAATCACCTGGTTGTCAGCTTTGATGAAGGGGGTCTCCGAGGAGTGACACATCTTGGTGGCATACTCCTAGGTGTCCTAAAAGACAATGGAAAGACAATATACATAAGTATCACATAACTACAAAATAACTGTTTATATAAAAAATGAAGCAAAAAATTAGTCTCATGGACAAAGACCAGTTCAATAAACAGAATAAACTGTACAGAATTGAGCAACCAGCCAACAAGACCGATGGCAATAAAAATACTATTTAATTGGTAAGCATTTTCATATCAAATCAGCGCTTCACTAGGCCATAAAGTTCAGATGAAAATTAACATTTATATATTAATCAATATAAATGCTCATTTTCATCTGAGCTTTATGACCTTATGAAGCATCACTTTGATGTGAAAGCATTACCAATTAAATAATATTATTACTGCCATCAGTCATGTTGTCTTGTTATTTGTTTCTCTAATGTTTACAGAACACACAGAAAAGGTATCCACTCAATATTACCCACCAGGAAAAACATAAAACAGTCTAGAGATGTGAAATATGAACAACAGGTAGGATGCAAAACAAACACAGTAAAAAAAGCAACATATCCTTGCCTGTGGAATAACATTAACTCACCTTTGTCCCCCCAAAAGAAAAGCATACTCTTGTTAGTGCCATAATATTAACTCACCTTTTCTCCCCCAAAAGAACAGGAAAATGACAAATTTTGTTAACAAACCATCTTCGAATGCCAAAAATTGCTATCAAAGAAACTGTCCCTGAAACATTTGTACATATTTATCACAAAGTATTCCATTTTCATGTATTGGTAATCATGTATACCTCTGAAATGGCTTGACAAACATGGCCATGGCATCAGTACACTTCCAAATAATGCATACAGGTAAAAGTGTAAAAGCCTTTGCTTCAGGATTTTCTTAAATACATTCCAGCATATGCAGTATGCAGCTGACAAAATGGAAGCATACTACCTGAAGTTCAGTACTCTGTATAGATGTAGCCTGAAGAAATAGCATCTGTGCAGTCTTCCCAACATAAACAAGGCTCCTCACCATCAGTTTGCTTAGCTACATGGTTGCCTTTTTATATGGTGTAGATTCAGGACTGTTAACATGCTGAAGATGCAGATGAGGTGTGAACTCATTAGAAGTGCTGAATCCCAAATACTTGGATCCATGTAGGAGATCTAAACATAGTGCAGGCACTCTCTCAGTGTTTGTTGTTAATGGATTGCAACTGTGAATTTTTACTGGCTGGGAAGAGGAAAACAAAACAGCACTGCAGGCTGCCATATTTCCATTGGGCGTGCCAGGCTAGATCTACAAAGTGTTAGATGTAAGGTTGGAAATGTAAGTAAATAGCACACAATTTAGATTTTGTGATACTTAACATCCAACCTACCCTTCATTTGTTTCCACCTGCATATGATATTATATCCTCTTAATATCCTCACATATTTTAAGGCCAATAATACGGAATGGCTAACATACTGCATGTCTCATATTACGGGACATATAACTGAAAAATGACCAACAAATACAGAAATGTAAGACAGAGCTGTATATTTGCAAGCAATAATTATAACAGGTTATGTGATCACTAGGTGCGGTACATCCAAGAATAATATATGTACAAATAACAGTTATTTCAGTATATAGCTATGTATTATCACATCTATTATCAGATGTATGACTGTGGGTATACTGTGTACTATATTCCTGTAAGTATATTGCTGCTATCTGGACAGGTATGGCCTTCACATTTGCCTGGCATACATGCACAACTGCCTGTACATTAAATAACCTTGAAATTGCAACTGGAATTATGTAATGTTTCACTGCTTGTCACTGTTGCACTCTGCTTACTATCATGCAAATGTGGTGCTCGGAGGTGCACACTGCCGAGCACTGAGCTCACATGATGGTAAGTAGAGCACAACAGTTTAAACATTGTATGCACTTCCAATAAATGCAATAACTGGAATTGGTGAGAACCCATTACTCTCCATTGCTCTTGATCTTTGCTAGACATGACAGGTGTTTGTGGAGAAGATGTAAGATTTAGGACACAGTGATGGGATGTCCAGGAGATTTTTACTGAACTCCTACTTAAGAACCACAGTGCCAGGCTTATGCAGGGGGAGTATTCCGGCTCCCAGTATAAGTTGGATGTTTGGGATAGTTTAGCCCACGCTGTATCCAGTTCCACCAGTTTCCTGCATACTGGTAACCAATTTAGGCCTCATTTCAATGACCTACAGTGGAGGAAGAGGGATATTCTCGATGCTTGGATTGAGGAATTTTGGACAGCAGACATCACACATTTGTGTAAGTATCAACTACAGAGAGTGCTTGTAAGACGTAAAAGCTGAATGTAGGCAAGACTGGTATTCCTAAAGATATTCTGTTCTGTGTTTTCCACAACTGCCAGCAACTGGGAGGTCAATGTCTCAACCATGGGGCTAGCTTGGCGAGGATGATGGAAGCATGTAGTACATATGCAGCAGAATAGTAGTGTTATTGCAGTATTAAAAGTTAAAGATAGACTTTTTGGCATTTTATAGAGTTGTATTAAATTGAGCATGCATATATTAGCTGTAAAAGCAAGTATGCATGCATTAGTCTGTAGCACAAACCAAGAGTACAATATTAGACTTTAGTCAGAGCCTGTGGGTTCAATTACCACATGTCCCAACTATACAATACTGCTAATTCTTCAGCTATATTTAAATTAAATTGAACCTCTATGCCAGTGGTACAAATGCCCTGCTGTAAACTGCAATCTGGATAACTGGAACATGCATATATACAATGTATGCACATGTCAAGGAGTACCTGCTGCAATCTGTAGTATAGTGTGCCTCTGTTAGGAGCTGACAGTTTTAACAATAAAGGTTATCTGTTAGGAGGTGGTAGTCTTAAAGTAAAAGTTAAGATAATACAGTCAAATGATTGTATTAATGCATTGTATGTCACATATGATGGTACTAGTCTTATTTTTTTCTTTTCTTTCACCCCAACCCTTATCTCGCTTTTAATTTAATTTTTTTTTATTTATTTAATTTTATTATGTGCCATCAAAATGTGTCCATGTCATGCATGAGTACCACATCACTAAATGTTCCACAGCACAGTGTGGTAGGTCTGCCTCACATGATTTTCATGCCACCCCTCCACTGGTTGCAGCACCATTGCCCAGCAAATCTGGTTGACAACCTGGCAACATTGCCTCTGCTGCCTCTGCACTACCTACCCCCTCAGATAGTCCTGCCATGGAGGCTGGTCCCGAGGTTCCCTCCAAGAACAGTGGTAGAGGTGGTGATTTTATCACCCACATTGAGTTGCCAGGGGAAGTGCATAAGGTTGTGTACCTCACTGTTGGTGCACACCTATGCCGGCTGGAGAGGCTGCTCATCCTCATTTTACATAGTACCAGGAGGAAGAAAAGAAGACGTCAAGCACTCCCGCCATTGGCGGATTGAGGTCACAATGATGACAGTCCAGTAGGTAAGGACTCAATTCTCACTATCACCCAGCTTGACAACCATGGGCTCGGGATGTCCCCACCATACCTCTCAACCTCTTAAAGTAAGAAATCTGGACAAAGCCATAAAAAAGTGGTACAAATAGGGACACTTTTGAAATATTGATCTTACAGACTTAGAAAGTTGATAGAATAACGGGTTTTGCATTAGCATGAACTTTTTGAAGAGTATGAAGTCTAAAACTCAAATGTCTGTCATTATTTTCTAACTTCAGTCTTGAATGTTTTGTCACTAATTTGCCAGAAAGCCACAATTTTATGAAAAACGGACCAAAATTATAAGGCAAAAATCTAGACATTCTGCAAAAACCTGTACAGTTGAGAGGTATGGTCCCCATCCTCACCCCAATCATGGTGTCCCCAAACCTTTTGTGTCCATCACCATTCCTGTCTGTCTGCAATTGCTTCCTCACCTACCCAACTTACCTTACTCAGAAATCCCTACATCCCTTTCCCAACATTTCTCTCTCTCCCTTCATAAAAAAAAATGGGCACCTGTCCCACAAAACAAAAATGTCCCATACATGACTCTCCATTTTGCTTAGGTGTCTTCTTGACACACTTGATTTAGTTGAATTTTCTATACAACTTGAATGTGTTGTGGTCATCTCTCTCTCTGGATGCGACAGTTCAAAATCAGTTAATATTTTTCACATATGTTCACTTTACACTGTTAAAGAAATGTATAGCAATGGTTCTTTCCTATCTCCACCTGCACATTCCTGCCTGCTTTCCCTTTGTTTTCAAACCGAGTACCATCTGGCCCCAACAAGGAATTCATCAGCGCACTAACACGTGCTGCCAGTGAGTCAGTTAAGCAGCAGGTGTATTTCATAGACTCAATAATAACTGTCAGATTTTAGTAATAAGGCTCGCATTTGTGCACTTCTTAGCTATGTTGCAAACATTTGTATCCCACATGTGTATGCACTTTGGTAACCGTTGCGCAAACCCATTGCTTGCTGTACTATAGACATGTACATATTATGCTGCATTACTGCTGTTTGCTGTACATTCCCTCTGTATGACATGACATTACATGTGTAAACATTACAAACTGAGGGCCCCAACTAACAATATGTGACATATTTACAATACATGCATCTGTTGCCACCCCCCCAAGCACTGCACCCCTGGTGTATCAGTACTTTTTCAACACACATATCAACCAGAGTACAAAATGTAATATCAAATGTTGTGTGCTATACAATGTACACTAATCTGGTAACATGTAGAACTAAAACTATTGACCCATATGCCACAGGGACATAGGTGACCTTTAACAAACTTGACCCTACACATTTTGTTTTTGTCAAGGATAGACTTTGCTTATTGAACCTTGTGGACTTCTTGGATACTGCCCCACAGACCTGGATGAGGGATAACAAGATATACTGCTATGCTGACTTATCCAAGGCCTTTGACATTATCCCACATTCATGTGTCATAGTTAAGATCTCCCATGTGGGAGCTAAGCCACACAGTAGTACTGGGATAGGCAACTGGCTCACTCACATAACACACATTCTCAAAGTTGGGGACTGCATCTCCACCAGTAGTCAGTTATCATTAGAATACCACAAGGGTTTGTGCTGGGCCCTCAACTGTTTGCAAACTACTTCTCTGAAGCACAGGCAATGGTAGACGGCCTATGGTTTACTAAGTTTGCAGATGACTGGTAACAGGTTGCACTAATATAGAGTCCCTCGATGATGGTAACATATTATGAAAGGGCCTGCCACACACAAATGATTACTGCCAAACTCCCGGACTGAACCTTAAAGCATGCAATGGCTTATTGTCCCCTGTGGCAATAAAGTATTATTGCTAATTGCGATATACATAGCAATCCTCTAAGCTCAAACACAGTGTTTTGAAACTTGGGAACACATTTTTTATAGCAATATACACGTGTCCATAGTGGTGACACACATATTCTGCATTGCATACATCATACATATGAACATCACATCCAAGACCAAAGTGGTCTTAGCTCTGTTGTACTCTACCCTTATCAGACCACTAATTGTGTACAGTGCTCCCTTCTGTCTGTACTTCATCAGACACCTGCAGCAACTGGAGAAAATACATGGTTTTGTCTGAGAGAATCCAGAGCCTCCAAACATGATATACATGGAAAGACTGAATGAACCCCTGCAATACCAGGCTACAACTCTTACCACACTTTTCGGCCACCAAACCAGGACCGAAACACTAAAGGTGGAGGAGTGTCAATATTCACCAAGGATATTCACACCACCAGGCTAGTTGGCCAACACAATGTGTCTGAAATTCTCCAAGTGCAACTAACACTAGGTAAGACTGCAATCCAAATTGTAGCTTGCTACAGATCCCCCACCATACCCCAGGATTCTCACTACACCTTTCTAAACATACTGGAAAATATTAAGATAGAACCAAACACCCTAATACTGGGTGATTTTAACTACCCTGCCATTAACTGGGAAAACTACTCATGTCCCAACACCTTTGCTAGCGGTTCTTGGAATTCATAAATTCCAATGCCCTGGATCAACTAATCCATAGTCCCACCAGGGGCTCCAATATCCTAGACCTGGTCATTACCAACATGGGAAATCAATGCTCCATACCTATGGTCACCCCCCTCGTTAGTCAGGTCTGACCATAAGCTAATCACCCTTAACATCCACATCCCATCCCCACCCCCCAGTAAAGAAACCACCATAAAAACTTCTCCAAAGCCAACTTCATGCTACTCAAGTCAGAAGTGACAAACTTCATGACACCCATGCAGACGGAACTGAAAGTTCAACTGCTGAATCCTACACTAAGGCACTGTACAAGCACATCCACTCATGCATGAATCGTGCCATCCCAAATAGAACCAAAATGCTCTCATCCAAAAAAAGGAAGCCAATCTGGTGGTCCCCTGCCATAAACAAACTTTACAACAAAAGGAAGAAACTTTTGCAGAAAAGAGGAAAACCCAGGATGCAAAAAACTCCCTTACTAGCCTCAGTAAGAAACTGAGATGCCTCAAAAAATCCTCCAAAGCTAGTTACGAAAATAAAATTGCCAAAGATTCCAAAGACAACCACAAAGCATTCTATAACTATGTCAAGAATATAAATGGCAATGCTCAGATCTGCTCTGAGCTAAAACAGAATGGCATTAAATATACTGATCCGAAGGATATTGCCAATATCCTGGCAGATCGATTCAGTGCCAACTTCACCCCCCTCTCACCCCTAAATGGCCCATCTCAATACCGGAAGATTGCCAAATTCCAGTAATAACGGCCACACAGGTACAAAACGCACTCTCTAAAGCCAAGAATACAGCATCCATGGGACCAGATGACATCCTGGGCTGTGTACTACATGAACTACAATATGAACTGGCACCTCACCTAAGTGTCATGTTTAATCATAGCCTCACCTCAGGTTTCGTGCCCACTGAGTGGCAGAGCTACAGTTATCCCAATCCACAAGGGGGGATCCACCTTGGATCCCGGAAACTACCATCCCATCAGTCTGACAAGCTTTATCTGCAAGGCCATGGAGCGTATTATCATGGAACTTATAAACAAAGACATTGGCAACCTTCAAACACTAAACCCCACCCAGTTTGGGTTTGTGAAGGGCCGATCTTGTCTCCTGAACCTGATTGACTTCTTTGAATCAGTCTCCAGAGCCATGGACAAGGGTAAGGTGGTCCACACAGCCTATCTAGACCTTGCCAAGGCCTTTGACACCATCCCCCACTCTGGAATCATAGATAAACTTACTAAGTTGGGCATTAATCCCTATGTCACCCAATGGGTTGCTAAATGGCTTACTGATAGAACCCACACTGTAAAAGTAGCCGACTCCAAATCCAGCTCCAGACAAGTGACAAGTGGAGTACCTCAGAGTTCAGTCCTGGGGCCGCTCTTGTTTGGCATCTACTTCTCTGAAGTACAGGTCAACACTAAGGGACTCTGGCTAACAAAGTTTGCAGATGACTGCAAACTGGGAGCCATTATTGAATCCCCAAATGATGTGGATACTCTATAAAAGGGCCTTACAGAAACAGATGCTTGGTGCCAGAGCCATGGGCTCAAGCTCAATGCCAAGAAATGTATTGTTATCCCCTTTGGGAAAAAACATGTATCCATGAATTACCATATAGGTGGCAGTACACTAAACACAGAAAGTGTGATAAGAGACTTAGGGACACAGGTGGATAGTGGTCTCACCTTCGATAACCACATCGCCACAACAGTCAGGAAATCCTTCTATGTGGCACACCTCATCACGCAGGGCTTTTCATCCAGAAAAAAGGAGGTCATTGTCCCACTGTACTCATCCCTCATTAGACCCATTATAGAATACAACGCCCCATTTGGTATGTTGATGGATATTGCCAACATCCTGGCAGATAGTTTCAGTGCTAACTTTACCCCTCTGTCATCCCCTAAAGGGCCCATCGCTATACCAGAAGAATGCAAAGTTCCTGTAATCATGGCTGCACAGGTAAAAAGCACACTATCCAAAGCCAAGAACACAGCATCCATGGGACCTGACGACATCCCAGGCTGTGTTCTACATGAACTACAGAACAAACTGGCACCCCTTAAACTTAATAAATGATATCATATTTATTCTCAAGGCTGTACTCGTTATAATACAAACTAAATATAATTAATTTACTTAAATAATAGACAATAGAAACTCATGAAATCAAAACAAATAGACATAATGCACACTCATGGAATCAAACTGATATATCATCCATAGATATAATCAAGCCATAGCACTAATATTGGATTTTAGATTAAAAGTAATGTTACAACTTTTCATTAAAGTAGGCCAGATGAACAGTGCAGTTGAGGCAATAACTAAACTATAAAACTCTGTTAAATTGCTTGACCACTATCTCTAAATACAAAACATAAGGTAGTAAATATCACAGACAAGTGGATACACAAGGATTAGAAGCTTCCTTTCAATTATTCCAGTTGTAAATTAGGAATCACCAACAACCCCTGCATGATGAGCGAAGGGATCTAGGCAGTTAGCAAAGCACCTATCATTCCTTAATTTAATATACACAAACCTTGTGAGGTAAGGTGAGAAAGGACAAAGATATTGGCTTAACACCTCGAAGCAAACTAACCAGTTCACACTGCAAAACAGGGTTCTCACATAAGAGTATTGGCTCACTCCAACTTAAAGACACGATGCAGAGTTCTAAACAAAATGACCACAGTCCATATTTTTGCTATTCAGTCCTAGAAATTCTACATTAATCAGTAATTATTAAATAAATTAACAGATTTCATATTTGCTGCTTCAGAGGCTTTAATCTCTATTAATTTTCTTAGACAGATTGTGGATAAACTCAACATTTATGTTTTTACTTAGTAAGTAAAACACTTATGAAACAAGCATCTGCTAGACGTTTTATAAAAGATCTTTCTTAAGTCTATGTTTCTTAGTTTTTCTAACATAGACGGCTGCCTATTCTTACAGTACCATTTTAACCTCTGTTGTAAACACCATTTTCCTGTTTTTAAAATGTAAATCTGTTGTCAGCAGTATTACTATTATAATTTTCAGTAAAGGCATTTTACTTTATAGTTAAATGTTTATTTATTTGTCTATCCTTTGTTGAGCAGGTTAGTCCCACTAAGCAAGTAACCTCTTTTCAGAGGAGGTAGCATTTATATTATTATGGGAAATTTGGCCAGAGTACTGGGGAGCTTACACCACTCTTTTTGATAGGTGCCATGGGATCTTTTACATCCACCTGAACTTCCACCAACTCAGGCAAAGTGATCCTTGGTTTAATGTTTCACTCAAAAGTCAAAACACTCAGAAGTACAGAATCTCCTTATGTGATACTGCAGTTTCTGCACTTGATCTACCTGTTGTGGGAATAGATCACAGACATTATGCTGCCTGTACCACCACCACCACCACTGTCTTCTGATGAAACCAAAATTACCAGGAAAAAATCAAGTATTTCTGTATGTTTTTTTGACTTACTATAACATTTCTAATAAAGAGAACATTATGAAAAATTATTACCTTTATTTGCTATAAGCTTTTTAAAAATGCAGGTATGAGAATCTGTCAAATATAACCTACCAAACAGGTTTTGGAGGTGAACAGGTAAAATGTGATGTGAAAGGCTGTTTTGTGCTACTTCCCTTTAAAATTTGCTTGCTAAGCGTTTTATACTATTATTAAATTTGTTTTTTCTGTTTTCAGTGTTTTAATACTTTTTGCTTGATTTTAGTGGTATGAAAAGCTAATCTGGAATTTAGATGTCAGTCTTAAAATGTAGTCACACTGCAACAGCACAGTTTTGACACTTTAAGCATACCAAAATGTTATTTGGCAAATTTAACAGTATCCGGTTAATGTTTTATGAAATGACTATCACATATCCACTGGGTAGGTATCCCTGTTGATAAATGTTCTGGCTTTATATCAGGTTTACTATGTAGATTATGGTGACCTGCGATATGAACTTTACTACAGTAATATTTTTGATAACTTTAAATGAATTTGGAAGGAGCTTAGTTTTCTGTTATTAAAAAGTGGATGGCCTTTCAGTACAAATGCATTAGTCTGATTCTGAAACTAGTATTTTGACCAAATATATATACTGCCGAGACTAGATATGGAGTGACAATTTTAACTGCTATAGTGAAAAATGTATTGGGTGTTACTGGGTCCAAGGATTGCTAAAATATTTAACATAGCATTTAACATCTGTCAAAATGCTTACTTGGGACAAAAGGATAAGGTTTTAGCATGGTATTCATAGTCCAAATGTTAGCACATGTTTAGAGGTTATGAGCAATGAATAAGGAAATGTGAAGATACTTGGAACAACATACCCATTTATGTCAAAAGCATAAGTATCTAAAGTCAAGGACTAAGCAGATGTGAAGTAGTACGTGACAACTGTAAGCTTTGTGTTAGTTCCTATTGTTTCATATGTATTCGGATATTAGGGACAGATGCAGCTATACGCCATTCAAAACACCCGAGCAGAAACACAAGCAACCTCCACCCCCAACACAACCCAAATGACACAAAGCCCACAAACTCAGTGTGCCACTCAACCACAGCTCATAAGGCATAACAACGTACCCAACACTCTAGTCATAGGTGACTCTATAGTCAGGCACACTGATGTTCCACTCACCAGGCTAAACAAGGAGAAAGTTAATGTCAGCTGCCTGTCAGGTGACAGGATCCGCCACATAATGCATGCACTCAGGTCACTCCACAACAAGTACAAATATGACTCTGTCATTGTCCATGTTGGTGTGAATGACCTGAGACATACATCCTTGGACTACATGAAAAGGGACATGGAGGAGCTGTCCGATCTTGTAGCCCAGGCAGGTATGACCCTAGCCCTGAGTAGCATCCTGCCATCACCCAGAAAGATACCACAGTACAAGGACAAAATGATTGACTTCAACAATTGGCTAAGCTTCTGGTGTCATTCTAAGGGGATCCAGTATCTGTCTGCCTGGGATGACAAGATCGACAAGCCACGATGCTTTGCCAGAGATGGCCTGCACCTGTCGCCCCTGGGATTCCGGATACTGGCTAAGGCTCTAGCCACCCCTATAGTGCCTTTTTTCCTTTTTTAGGCAAGGTTCAAATGACAAATTCACCACCCTAACAGGTACAGGCAAGAAGAATCTGAGGGTGTTGCTACTCAATGCTAGAAGTCTAAACCTCAAAATGCACTCTCTCGAGGCACTCCTTAAAATGGAGAACATCGACATCTGTGCAGTGACAGAGACCTGGTTCAAGGCTCCAGAGAGTACCCCTGCATTACCAGGCTATAATTCATACCACACCTTCCGGCCACCTAACCTGGACCGAAACATTAAAGGCGGAGGAGTGTCCATATTCATTAGGGATATCCACACCTCCAGGCTAGTTGCTCAGCATAATGCATCCGAGATTATCCAAGTGCAACTAACTCTGGGCAAGGTCGCAATCCAAATTGTAGCTTGCTACAGATCCCCCACCATGTCCCAGGATTCCCACTCCTCATTTCTTAATACACTGTAAAATATTAGGGTACAACCTAACACCCTAATAATGGGCAATTTCAACTACCCTACCATTAACTGGGAAAACTACTCATGTACCAATTCTTGTGATCAACGTTATCTGGAATTCATAAATTCCAATGCAATGGATCAACTTATCCACACCCCCACCAGGGGCAGCAATATCCTAGACCTGGTTATTACCAACATGGGCAACCGGTGCTCCACACCACAGGTCAATTCCTCGTTGGTCAGATCCAACCATAAGCTAATCACCCTAGACATCCGCATCCCACCCCCACCCCCCCATTAGGGAAACCACAGCAAAAAATGTCTTCAAAGCCAACTTCACGCTTCTTAAGACAGAAGTGGTAAACTTCACGACACCCATGCTGATGGACAATAGAGGTATGACTGCTGAATCCTACACAAATGCACTTTATAAGCACTTACATGAGTGCATGGATCGTACAATCCCTAACAAAACCAAGATGCTATCCTCCAAAAAAGGAAGCCAATCTGGTGGTCCCCTGCCATAAACAAACTCTACAACAGAAGAAAGAAACTGTTGCAAAAAAAGAGTAAAATCCCATGATTGGAGAAACTCCCTGGTCAGCTTCAGTAAGAAGCTGAGATCCCTCATAAAATCCTCCAAAGCTAGTTATGAAAACAAAATCACCACTGACTCTAAAGACAACCACAAAGCATTATATAGCTATGTCAAGAATCTCAATGGCAACACTCAGATCTGCTCTGAGTTACAGCACAATGGCACTTAATATACAGAACCAATGGATATTGCCAACATCCTGGCAGATAGTTTCAGTGCTAACTTTACCCCTCTGTCATCCCCTAAAGGGCCCATCTCTATACCAGAAGAATGCAAAGTTCCTGTAATCATGGCTGCACAGGTAAAAAACACACTATCCAAAGCCAAGAACACAGCATCCATGGGACCTGACGACATCCCAGGCTGTGTTCTACATGAACTACAGAACGAACTGGCACCCCACCTAAGTACCATGTTCAACCATAGCCTCACCTCAGGCTATGTGCCCACTGAATGGCACACAGCGACAGTTATCCCACTCCACAAAGGGGGAGCCACCACAGACCCCGGAAACTACCGCCCCATTAGCCTAATGAGCCTGGTCTGCAAGGCTATGGAGCGTATCATCATGGAACTTATAAACAATGACATTGGTAATCTACAAACTCAGGACCCCACCCACTTCGGGTTTGTAAAAGGCAGATCATGTCTCCTAAACCTGATAGACTTCTTTGAAGCAGTCACCAAAGCCATAGATGAGGGTAAGGTGGTTCACACAGCCCCTGTAGATCTCACCAAGGCTTTTGACACCATCCCCCACTCTGGAATTATAGATAAACTCACTAAACTAGGTATAAATCCCTATGTCACAAGATGGGTTGCCAACTGGCTCACTGACAGAACCCACACTCTGAAAGTAGCAGACTCCAAATCCAGCTTCAGACCAGTGACAAGTGGAGTACCACAGGGTTCAGTCCTGGGTCCTCTCCTGTTTGGTATCTACTTCTCTGAAGTACAGGCCAACACAGAAGGTCTTTGGCTAATGTAGTTCGCAGATGACTGCAAACTAGGAGCCATAATCAAAACTCCAAAAGATGTGGACATCCTACAAAAGGGCCTTGCTGAGACAGATGCCTGGTATCAAAGCCATGGTCTCAAGCTCAATGCCAAAAAGTGCATTGTCATTCCTTTTGGTAAGAACTCAGTACCCATGAACTACCACATAGGTGGTAGTCTACTTAACACCGAAAGTGTGATAAGACACCTTGGGACACAGGTGGACAGTAGTCTCTCCTTTGATAATCACATCGCCACAGTAGTCAGAAAATCCTTCTATGTGGCACACCTCATCACAAAAGGTTTCTTATCCAGGAAAAAAGAGGTCATTGTTCCCCTCTACTCATCACTCATTAGACCCATTATAGAGTACAATGCCCCTTTTTGGTATGTATCTCACAAGACATCTACAACAACTGGAAAGGCCACAGAAATACCTCACAAAGAGGATTACCGGCCTCAAAGAGATGCCCTATGCAGACCTTCTCAAAAAACTGCAGCTTTACTCCGTTGCATATCACCTACTCAGAGGCGATCTCTGCCTAACACACAAAGCTATGTCAAACCCAGAGCTTTTAGACATGCTCCACTTAAAGAAATCCCAATCCCTACGAGCTACACGCTCTAGGGACCTAAACCTCGTCATCACAATAAACAGAACATGCTGGAACGATAGATTCCTGTTGCAGAGACTTCCCATTCTCTGGAACAAACTACCTATCTATATCAAACAAAGCTCCTCATTGGCACTCTTCAAGAAAAATCTTGATGATTGGATGCGAGATAGGAAATTCACCCCGGGGATCACTTCTGTGGCTCTACTCGACAGTGGCACAGGAAAATAATTTTCTTGGGTGGCGAAAGCCAGGGTACCTTTGGCTAGGCTTATATAGGCCCTAGGGCCAATAGCCTAGTACCTACCTATGAACCTATGAACCTATGAACCTAAGTAAAGCTGAAGACTGTTTGCAAATCTTTATTGAAGTAAAAGACAATGTGTGGAGTCTTTATTCATACTTTTATTCCAAAGTGTACAGGATCATAGGTTCATAGGAGATTACTAGGCTAATGGCTCAGAGGCCCTAACAAGCAGAGCCTGTTTCACCCAGATTTTACCCAGTTTTCTATTCCTAGTGGAAAGATAAGGCTCAGCAAGTGAAGTTTTGACAAGTTTTACAGACTGCCTCTGTCCATAAAGGACATGGGCACCACCCCAAGAGGCTATTAGCGATTTCTCATCCAATGGTCCAGATTGTGCTTGAAGATAGTCAGGGAAGAGCTCTGTTTCATGTGAAGAGGAAGCCTATCCCAAAGGATGGGCAATCTCTGGGACACATTATTCATCTGTCTAGCATTGTCTATTTATATCGGAGATCAGGTTTAGATCTTTGAAGTGGGTATCCCTTGTGCAGTTAGTTTTGTGAATATATAAAATTTCCATCAGGGCTGGATTAGAGACTGCCTTGTAGGTCAGGCACATATGACCTCTCCGTAATTGGTAGGAAACTGAATACAGTGATAGGGATTTTTATCTGTCCGCATATGACATGTTGGTTATACCCTGTATTTTTTTGTTGAGAAACCTCTGAGGAAGCTCCAGTTGTTGCAGGTGCCTGGTGGTGTACATGTCAAAGAGGGCATTGTACTTGATTATTGATCTGATGAGGGCCAGGTCCAGTGGTACTATGATATCCTTAGATCAGGATGCCTTGCCCTTACTTATAAGCCCAACCACGAAGAAGGATTTCTTCACTACCATGGACACATGGTGGTCAAATTTCAGATTACTATCTATCTGACTACCTAGATGTCTCACCTCAAGGTCCACTCTTGGAGGAGGTGCTATCAGTGTTGTAATTTATAGGGGCATTTGCTTTCCCAAAGAGTATTATTATGAACTTTTTTTATTTTGTTTGAGGCCATGTCCCTGACACCAATGATTAGTCAGCATCAGACCTTTCTGTGGGATATCAACATCACTGGGGAGTCAATGATTGCCCCTGCCCCCAACTTGCAGTCATCAGCAAAGATGGTCAGCCAAAGGCCATCTATATTTGCCTTGACAACTATGAAGTATATCCTCAACAGAAAGGGGCCAGAAGTGAGCCCTGTGGTACTCCCTGGTGACTGGCCTCTTGTTGGATGTGGATTCCCCCACTTTAACCACACATGTCCTATCCATGAGACACTGCACTATCCATCTGGTGTCACAGAGGTTTATGCCCAATTTTGTGAGTTTATTTGTAATACATGAGTGGAGAATTGTGTCAAATGTTTTGGCCAGGCTGAGGTAGGTGGTATGTGTTGAATTACCCTCATCTATGCCTCAGAAAAATTCTTTAGGATTTTAGGATTTAATGGAGGTTCTACCTTTACATTTATTTCAAAGGAGACTGATTTATGATCCAATCTTACTAATGAGGACATTATGCTGGGGTGGGCGATGCAACACTTCCCCATGTTTACAAGTATTATGTCAAGGATATTTGAACCCCTAGTAGGAGTGCATACCAGCTGTTACAGAGCATTTGCATTCACAAAGTCCAGGAATCTCTGAGCCTGCATGCTAGTTGTCATATATGTTTCCCAGTTTATGGAGGGATAGTTAAAATAGCCCTTGAGTATTGTGTTGAGCTGAATGGTAAGTGATTCTAGTAACTTCAGATATGCAGAATTGTTTTCATGGTTCATAGTTGGGAATCTGTAGCTACTGATGATATGGTGTGGGATTTTGCCTATATTCAGCTAGACATGGAACAGCTCAAGAGACAGATCCTGGTTGACCAATCTTGTGGTGTGATTGTTTTTTATGTTAAGAGAAATGCCTCCTCCTTTCATTTTTTTTCCTTTTCAGAGGGTGGTGTGATTTACATTGTAGTCTTGCACTGCTGGGGTGCTTTCCGCAGCCTTGAACCATGACTCTGTAACTGCACAGACATCAGCATTCTGGAGGGTGAGGAGAGGTTCCAGGGTGTGCAGTTCCTCGTTAAAACTCCTAGCACTGAGTAGTAGTAGCTTCAGTTTGGTATTAGAAGAATTTGTTACATTGGTATTTTGTCGGTTTGGCATTGCCTGCAAAAGACACAATGGGGTGGCTAATGCCTTGGCCAGTACACTCCCTCAGGATGTCCATATCCACCAGGCTGGCCACAGAGATTGTAGGAAAGTGCCCATCTATTTTTAGTTTTTTTATTATGGGTTTAACCAGTAAGAAAAGTGGGAAGATTTAACTGGACTGGGATGATAGCACATGGACAAAGAATGGGTGCTGTACTCAGTGTGAACTGCAGTGATTCACAAATGGGGATGCTGCTCTCTGCACAACTCAGATGGTCTTAGAGCAGCAGGGGGACTGGGGAAGGTTGCAGAGATAGTTATTCAAACAGGACATTTTAACTTGATAGCATTTGTGCTAACTGTTGATGTGAAGAGTGCAGCCTAACACAAACACTGAGCTTATAGAGAATCCGAAAAAAAACAAGCTTTAAAAAGCAAGGCCTAGAGATCAGTCAGGAAAATGCACAATAATCTTTTAGCCAGCAGACCCCAACACAGATAGGTTTGCAACAGCACACTTCTGCCACAAGAGTGCAGCCAGAAAACCCGCTGTATGTAAAAATGATGGTTTTAGAGCTCAAGTGCAGGAAAACCACACAATCTAGATACTACAGTCCTGTAAAACTCGCAGACACAGTGTAATTAAGTACTACAGCAGCAGTGGGAAAAAGGTCAGCTTTGAAACTCTACCAAAGTGTGAGAAATGTAAAAATGAATACAGGATTGTTATGAAATACAGCAAAAATCATCAGCAGACATGCAGAATGATACTTTGATTCGTCTAGCAGTGGATGGCTTTTAGATGCAGCAAAGTCTCTGTAACTCTCAGCCGAAGTAGCCAAACCAAGAGCAGCTCTGAGAAACTGAGCACAAACCCACACCAACACTGGGTTTATATAGATTCTGAAAAACAAGTTTTACAACAGCAAGGCCTGCAGACCAATCAGGACAACACACGATAATACAGGATTTTTATGGAATACAGTTAAAATAATCAGCAGACGTGCAGAATGACACTTGTTCTCATTCTGTCAGCAGCAGGTGGCTTTAGATGTAGTGCAGGACACATTCAGAAGTGCAGCGCCCCATCACCTCTTCAATGAGGCACTGTAATAGCAGCACCCCATGTACATGCTGTGTGAGTAGAACCACAGCTTTCTGCACAAAAGGCAAGTAGGCTGCCTGTTGTGCTTCTAACACTACAGGATGTGCTCATCAAACATTTGGGTAATGAGGAGTGTTTAGGCACACATTTGGGTGATGAGGAGTGTTTATACACACTTTTAGATGATGAGTGTTTATGCACACTTTTAGGTGATGAGTGTTTATGCACACTTTTGGGTGATGGGGAATGTTTATACACACTTTTAGGTGATGAGGAGTGTTTATACACACTTTTGGGTGATGAGGAGTGTTTATGCACACGTTTGGGTGATGGGAGTGTTTGTGCACACTTTTAGGTGATGGGCACTGTTCATGCACACTTTTGGGTAATGGGGAGTGTTTATACATACTTTTGGGTGATGAGGAGTGTTTATGTACAATTTTGGGTGATGGGGAGTGTTTGTGCACACTTTGGCTGATGGGGAGTATTTGTGCACACTTTTGGGTGTTGGGGAGTGTTTGTACACACTTTTGGGTGATGGGGAGTATTTATGCACACTTTTGGGTGACATGGAGTGTTTATGCACACTTTTGGGTGATGGGGAGGGTTTATGCGCACATTTGGGTGATGGGGAGGGTTTATGCACACATTTGGGTGATGGGGAGTGTTTATGCACACTTTTGGGTGATGGGGTGGGTTTATGCGCATATTTGGGTGATGGGGAGTGTTTATACATACTTCTGGGTGATGAGTGTTTATGCACACTTTTGGGTGATGGGGAGTTTTTGTGCATACTTTTGGGTGACAGGGAGTGTTTATGCGCACTTTTGGGTGATAGGGAGTGTTTATGCGCACATTTGGGTGATAGGGAGTGTTTATGCGCACATTTGGGTGATGGGGAGGGTTTATGCACACTTTTGGGAGATGGGGAGTGTTTGTGCACACTTTGGGTGATGGGGAGTGTTTGTGCACACTTGTGGGTGATGGGGAGTGTTTGTGTAAACATTTTGGTGATGGGGAGTATTTATGCACACTTTTGGGTGACAGGGAGTGTTTATGCACACATTTGGGTGATGGGGAGTATTTATGCACATTTTTGGGTGACAGGGAGTGTTTATGCAAACGTTTGGGTGATGGGGAGGGTTTATGCACATTTTTGGGTGATGGGGAGGGTTTATGCGCACATTTGGTTGATGGGGAGTGTTTATGCACACTTTTGGGTGATGGAGAGTTTTTGTGCACACTTTTGGGTGACAGGGAGTGTTTATGTGCACATTTGGGTGACAGGGAGTGTTTATACATACTTTTGGGTGATGAGTGTTTATGCACACTTTTGGGTGATGGAGAGTTTCTGTGCACACTTTTGGGTGACAGGGAGTATTTATGCACACATTTGGGTGATGGGGTGTGTTTATACACACTTTTGAGATGAAATGTCATGGGATATGCTTATCCTTACCTGACAGGATAGTGACTGATATCAAGTAACGGTGGAGTTTTACATTTTGTAGTGTACTATACAAATGTAATCATCAGTTTTTTACCTGAAATATATTAGTTTAAAATACTGCATTAACATCAACCATCATAAGTAATTACAACTTATAAATTTAATGATAAACCTAAATAGTGTACTTATATCAGTCTTGTTTGTAGTAATGCACTGAATGCTATCTTTCTTTCAATTACACATTTTTCAGTAATATTTATAGATTTCAATGACATTTGTTTCTTTCCACAAATACTTAAATCTGTCACACATTTGCTTGCAGTAATTAGTATACACTAATTGAGTCAAGCTTACCAGAGGACTAGGCCACCTTCTCCAGCTACCACTCCTGCTGTCTCTTGTTATAGGAGACCTTAAACTCAACTGTAAACAAAGTAAATGAGACAATACTTATCTGTATTTCTCATTTTTTGCCGTTATTATTTCTAGCAGCTATATTCATTGCCTTATTTGCTTAACCATGCAGTTACTCAAACATAAATATCTGAATTCTCATGATTTGTTAACTTCACTGTCACAAATCAACAAAAGTAACTTTGGTGGAATTCTTTTAAATATTTATGCTTTGAATGTAGCAGTCTCTGAATTTAGTTCTGCATGAATGTGTCGACACTCAGAGCAGTGTTGCAAGTTAGGAAAGTTTTCATTTCTTAAACTGTTCAAAAGTATGTGCCTGATAGTTTTCTACCTGAACAATTCTAAGCATATAAGGAGATGATTTAGAAATGTATTCAGAAGTGATACAGAGTTAATAATATTAGTTATTCAATAACGAATGCACTGGATATTCAATTCACTCTGCAGAAGCCGTCACCACCCTTCCCCAACCTTCAATCTGACTAGGGCAATGATGGTGAACCTTTTGGGCTCAGGGTGCCAACAATTCAGAAAATGCCTGTCTTGACTCTGCTGGTGTGTCACCCCTCCCCCAACAAAAGAGAAACAATTCTTTACATATTCATTTATTTTAAAAAGTACAGTCCAACCATGTGTGCTGCTATGTATTAAAAAGTAAAAGAAAAATCTGTCACTTACAATAGAGAAAACAATATGTGGACTGATAATTGGGCTTAAAACAGTGCACCAAAAATTACCCTAGTTTTAATAGTAATTTTGAAATTAACTAAAAAAAATATGGAACATATTGCATTTGATTTGATTAACATCAATTAATAGCTTTTTTTTCCTGAGTTTTAATAAATAACTGCAGGGTCACATATTTCTTGTATTTTTGTTCATTCAGTTTCTTTGATAACTTGGGTGTTGGTGAGCACTCATGTGTCACCCAAAACATTGTGGTGTGTCACCTTTGACATGCGTGTCATAGGTTCACCATCACTGGACTAGGGTGTGGTATCTGACTGACTTCAGCCATGTAAGTGCAGTTACAATTATGAAAAGAAAGGACGTCCTTCTTCAACTAATACCTTACTGAATAATTCCTAGCCTACATAAACTATCTGCATGTAACTTCAGTAGTACCCAAGCTAATACAATAATAAAATGAAAGTATGGAAATTGAAATATTTTTTTTTTCTTTCTGTCTACAGAGAAGGAAAACTAGTTATTAGAGTACTTATGCCGATGTATATTTCTGGCATTTAGACATACAGTTGCACTATATTATTTTATCAATACATATCTTAATTTTCCACTTTAGAGGAAGTTATTGTTACAAACTCATACGCTTATGTACTTTTGCATATAAACATGTTATGCTTTCTGTAGCATTATTATAATTATTATAACAACAATATATAGTTATGTAGGTAAACATTTTTCCTCTAATAAAAACCTTTAATAATGCAATGTCCTTAAAAGTTTTACCCATGTTAAACATGTCCCCCTTCCATAAAAAAAATAAATAAATAAATTATACTAACTATAGAACTCAGACCTCTGGCCTTCTTGCCTCTACCTGGTCTAATCATTCAGCAGACTGGTCTTCGCTATGCTTCTTCAGGTCATCATACCTGGAATGACACTACTGGGAGGAGAATGCGACCACTATTAGAGTTTGCAGGTATTTGCCCAGCTCCTGCCGGATATTGATTTTTTTCCAGTAGGTGACTTTAGTTCATGTTTCACTCTTTTCCAGGTATAGCTCCTTCTCGGACCGGGTTTGAGTACTACCTCATGCCTTAACAGGTGCTGCTATGACCAGGAGTACCAGAATGAAGAAAGAAAGTCAATGCCAAAAAAATGTATTATCATCCCTTTCAGTAAGAGTGATGTTTCTGCTAACTACCACATCAATAGCAACGCACTAAGTGTGCGCTCAGTGGTGAGAGACCTGGGCACGCAGGTTGACAGCAGTCTTACCTTTGATCACCATGTCTCCAAAGGGGTATGAAGGGCATCTTATATGGCTCATCTCACAAGTAAGGGCATTACCTCCAGAAAAAAAAGAAGTTATAACCTCCCTGTACTCTTCTCTCATCAGGCCAGTAAGTGAGTACAATGTCCCTTTTGGTATTTACCTTTCCAAGTACCTGCAGCAATTGGAGAAATCACAAGGGTTCCTCAAAAGGAAAATTCAAGGTCTTCAGCATCTGTCCTATGTGGACTGTCACTTTTACCCTGTTTTATACAGACTACTCAGAGGTGATCTCTACCTTACATATGTGGTTTGCCAAAAATCACTGTCACTTTATTCTGTTTCATACAGACTACTCAGAGGCAAACTCTGCTTTGCATGTAAGGCAATTTCTGACCCTGCTTTATTGGAAATGCTGCATATCCGCAAGTCAAATATTACACAGGTTACTCTCTATAAAGGCCTTAACCTGGTATGTGACATTAATAGAACATGCTGGAGGGACAGATTTGTCTCCCAGAGGTTGCCACACCTTTGGAACAGACTCCTGCTTCATGTCAAACAGAGCACCTCATTAGTCCTCTTCAAACGCAATTGGGACGATTGGATGGGTAATCGTAAAGTCATCCCAGGGGTTCCACCTGTGTCCTTCTTAGACACTGGCATTAGGTGCTGATCATGGAAATAAGCATAGAACTTGGATAGGCTTGTAAGGGCCCTAGGGCCATTATTCTAGTAACGTTTCCTATGATCCTATGAGTAGGGCTATGGTTCTCTGAAATGTGACACTACCTTAATCAAGCCCATATAATCAGCAGGGCATTAAGTACTATTATTATTAGCAAGTTTGGTTTAACCAAAAATGCTTTGTCATAGAGACTTTTTTAAGGAATAGATTCTAATTTGACTTATATTGTGCATAAAAAATTGAAAAATCATATCCATTATGTAATAGTTATAATTGTTAGTGTTTTCACACTTTGCCTTAGCTATCTTTTTGGAAGTATAAAAGCGAATGTTATACTTTCCTTCATCGTAAAATCAAGGATACATTTTTTGATTTTGGGGGGGGTTGCATAAATACATCTACTTATGTGGTTAATGAGCAGTTTTTATTAAATGTTAGTGGACAGAAGTGATGAGTTATGTCAGAGGACAGTAGATGGGCAGAGATTATACCATATTGCAATGGTAACTGTAATGCATAAGACTCCATTTTCTTTTAGCTGAATATTTTTCTGTATCAGCTTAATGGAGCATATCTGTGCATTTTTGCTGCATGGTAGGAAAGGCATGAATGTGCTGATGATGATTATGGGCTCCGCAGCTGTCCAAAGCACATTCATAGCTGTCAGAATCCATGTTCATGAGCATCCCAGACTGTTTTATTTCTAAAAGTGGGCATACACATTTGCGCAGTACTTCAGTTCATATAGATAAATGTAAAAAATCCTAATTTGCATAAACAGCATGTAAATAGACCTAAATTTATGCAGAAATGTTGAACATTGCTATATTAACTTGCCTTTGTTTGAGTTAGGTAGGAAATGTCTTAGGAAACTGCAGACTTCTTAAAGTAAGGAAATAATAACAAAAATATAGTTTTAATAAGAAGCACTTACAAATAGGTAACAGTATTGAATTAAACTAAGGAAATGTTGGTTTTACTACTGCCATGTGCATGTTATGATGGGTGTTAATGAATATACTAACCCATCATTTGGAAGTGGGAATTCAGAATAGCAACATTGAAAATGATTACTGATCACTGAGGAAAATCATTAATTTGTTGTTGTGCAATGATTGTGCATACATGGTGGAAATGTAGTCACTGAGTTATGAAGTACTGAAGTGGTAAGGCTTTCTCTCAGTGATGAATGCAAAATGAGGAGAGGGGTGAATCTGCTGCTTTATTTATGTGATTGTACTGTGACTGATGCTATAGCACAGTTTCACCTGGCTGGATTTGTTTCATTTTTATGTTATACTTCCAATTAGGGTGGTGGTGCTGCAGTAGCGTTGTCGCCTCACAGTAAGACGCTGTCCGGTTCGATTCTCAGCTAGAGCGTCTTCTGTGTGGAGACATGTGTGAATGGGCGTACCTTCATTGAAGGTTGTGCGTCAGGGCTGGCAACTTGGCACATAAAAATCTATTTGCCAGTCATTAGTGGACTGGAGTTCCACTGTGGCGACCCCTAACAGGGAAAAGCCAAAAGACACAACAACAACAACAACTTCCAATTAGGCTACGTATTTCTAGCTGTTAATAACTGAATGGCTGAAAAGGGTCCCTGGGCCAGTATGTTTAAGGAAAACAAAAGTTAAATAACTGAATGAAAGAACCCATACAGGACTTGTGTAAGGAATGGTGCAATATGTATAAAACTGTGTGGTTTGTGTCACCTAACATGCTTTTGGAGGTTGACAAGCACACGTGGTCATTGTTGTGCAGTTCAAATGATGATTACATCCAAAGTTTTATAGTGTGTGGCTGTGGCCTTTTTTATTATGCAGTAATAATGCAAAAAAAGGATCAAGGCAGAGAAAAGATAACTTCAACCATGAGGAAAACTGTGTCCTCGTGGCAGCCCCTAGTACATAATGGTAAACATCTGTTTGGTAAAGGGGGCACAAACAAGCTGAAAGGACAAAAGCCTGAAATCAAGTTGTCCTCAATGTTAATGCAATGGGCAGCAGAAACCACACATTAACACAGTGTAAGAGGAGGGCAGAACATGCTAGAAACAAGGCGAGGCAGAATGTAATTGCCCATACCAGTACTAGGGTGCCCCTAACAATTATCAGATTAGCACCAGATGAGGAATATCACCTCCCTATCTGAGGGGATGAATATGACAACAATGATGATGGTACTGGAATAATTAGAGGTGGGGTGGACACTGGCTGTTACCAACATCTGCAGTAGCAACACTCTGCTGATGAAAAAACAGTTCCGTGTATTCAAATAGAGAACTGAATGCAGAAAATGAATGATTACATTAAACAAATGTCAATTGCTATTACTAGATGAACATTCTACATCAACACAGAGTAACAATGAAGGCAGTGTACATGGTAACCCCCCCCCCCAATAAGCATACAGTAGTGCATACTTTTTCATTATGAACAATATTTTCAAATGATTTTTACAGGGTTAGCATCAGACACAAACAATTACAGCATACCAATAAATTTGGGGGATATCAACAGCAGAATATCAGTTGGTGATAATAACCATGAAAACACAGCTATATTTTTTAGACAGCCACAGTAAAGTGGCACACGGTCCCCAAGTTTATTGTCAGGATCTCACATACTATAACATGTTAGTAACTCCGCAGGAAGTGACAGTGCATCCCAAAGTCAAGCACATGCTGATATTGCACTCTGGCTTGTACAGGGGGCACAGCCATGCACCTCTACACCAGTATCCCCAAACCCAGATGGAGACTTTGATGATGATGATAGGCATGCAGAGGTAGCAGTGTCCATAGTGATACTTTTACAAAGGAGAAGCAGGTGCAGATATTTATTACAGCTATCCTAGAAACACAAAAGGAATTTGCTTCTCAGAGCACAGCCACAGAGAGTCAGCTGGAAACATTGTTACAGCTCAGAGCACTGCCACAGAGAGTCAGCTGGAAACATTGTTACAGTTCAGTGCACAGTCACTGAAAGCCAGCTGGAAACATTGTTACAGCTCAGAACACTGCCACAGAGAGTTAGCTGGAAACATCATTACAGCTCAGAGCACTGCCACAGAGAGTTAGATGGAAACATTGTTACATCTCAGAGCACAGCCACAGAGAGTCAGTTGGAAACATTGTTACAGCTCTTAGCACTGCCACAGAGAGTCAGCTGGAAACATTGTTACAGCTCAGAGCACTGCCACAGAGAGTCAGCTACAAATGGTCAGAGCCCTGCAGGCTATGCCTGAGGATTTCCAGCACTACTTGGAAATGCACAGTGTAGGGTGCTGCCATGGTCACAACTATGCGTAGTATGGTGGCTCACCAAACATCCATGTCTGCCTCCATTTGTACACTAGTTAGGACTTACCAGACAAGAAGGAGACATTGCTAGAAGGGGAAGAGGACAGAGTACTGTTCTGAACTGTCGAGGCAGATTACAGCAGACTCCAGGTGCTTCTCAGGAAAGTGGTGTAACTAATCAAGGATAACAGTCCCAACAGATTTCATGCAGGCAATGTCAGTGTTCATCTACACCTACCAGAACCTATAATTCATTATTCCAATCATGTTCACAAAGCACTGTCACATCAGTGTCTACAGAGTTACCTGCACCGATTAGGTCACAACCTCGAACCAATTTACTGTACAGCTCTTGTGTTCCAACTGTCACCTAGCCTATGCCTAGGAGATGAATGTGGCTAATTTTATCTTGAACTACTGTGAATTAACTTTGACAATTCTGTTATTTACAGTTTCACCTTCGTAAAACTGTTGGATGATTTAACTAGAAGGTGAAGAACACATCAAACTGAAAAAAACTTTACAATTGTATGCATTACATCCCTGTAATGGTACTGCTTAGGACTCAGGGAACTTTGGTAAGAAAGCTGTATGACATCACATGACATTGCAGTCATTAACACTATGCTCTTTGCATTAACATTCTGACAGCTGGCAGTTACCTGAAAAGTATTAGTACACGACTTGTCATGGAAACACAGTAATGAGAAAATTACACAGTTAAATGAGTGTCCTGCCATTTAAATAAACACTGCTACCACTTCACCCTCACCACCACACAAAATTATGATATTTTTTGTCTGTAAAGTCACAGTTTACTATGCATGGGAACATTAAAGTAATCTGCTGTGCAGTACTTCAGCAAACAGCATAGTGTCATCTGATAATAAATTGCAAAATGTATAAAAAAAATGATACATTTTCATTCAAATACAGTGCATGAAGTCATTAAATATTGAAATAACTGCTTTCACTAATTATATAAAATGAGAACATTTAGTAATGCAGACTTATGTACACCACTTCTACAGAATGTATTTTGCAACATAGTTAAAAAATTATTAATATTTATATGATGTCTAACAACATTACTGAACAGGAGTCAGTGAGCACTCAGGCATGACTTCTACAAACAATAATATGAATAACTATTATGAAACAAAAAAAAAATTAAGATGAGAGAATGTCAAATGAAAAGTGACAACAGACCATGCACCACACAGCGTAACCCAGAGGAATCACTGAATGCATCAGTTATACTCTCTGTGTCTTTTACAAGAAAGAAAACAATAACTCGAATGTCATGGTGCATAGCTCTGGACTTGACACCCCCTCTTTACCTGTGCAGCATTCTATCATGCACAATCCTGCCACATGGGCTGATAGTAGGACTGATCTTGGGAGATACAGTGACAGTATGGGTCACTTCGCCACCAGACTAGTGCAGATCATCTTATGCAGAATGCAACATGCAGTAAACATCCTGCACACAGTAGCTGGGTCATACTGAAGGGCACACCAGAATCATCCAGGCACGTGAAATGTCTCTTCAGGAGGTCGAAGACTCTGTCAATGACAATGAGGGTTTGGGACAAGGATGCGTTATAGGTCTCTTCTTCAGCTCCACTTGGATTTCTCACTGGTATCATGAGCCATGGCTCTAGTGGATATCCAGCATCACCTGAAAAAGAAAAAAAGAGAGAGAGAGAGAAGAAGGTGGGGAGACAAAACAAAGAAGAGACGTTTTAGTATTCAGCAGTATATTTTACCATCAATAACAAATAGACTATAAAAAATATTTTTTAGCTTTCCAACAAGATGACCACTGGGTATCCTAACATGCAGAAAGAGGTGGCAGAGTGAGATAGTGTAACAGATATGGGAATCATGTGCCCTGCCAGAGTGGTGGCAGACATGTTGGTGCGGCACCGCCCTGGCAACTGATGGAATGGTAGTACTTCTTATTGTGGTACTGATCACCCCTGTGGACAAGAAGGCACCCTAATTGAAATAAAGGCATGATCTATCACACCAAGTACCACAGGGAAATGTGATATCCCATAAAAGGCACTTATAGTCCTGGCCTGGTCCTGTGGCATACTTATCCACGTGTGCCAAGAGTTCATCGGGGATTTAATTCTGTTTCATCAAGGCAGAAGCCTGTGAGATCCCTGGTATGGCCCCAGTCTGTCTCTGGAATGTCCCTGTGGCAAGTATAGTGAGGGCTATACATACCTTACTGCCTACAACGATAGGAAGTCCACACATTCTTGCAGTACCTCCATGGGGGTCATACATACCCACTGAGATCCTTATAATATCCCTGTCTACTCTGAAGCTGTCAACTATCTCATGATTATTACATTTATAATGAGTTACTCTCTTCCTTCTTGGCTGACAAGCATCAGGGTTATGGCTTAGTTGAGACAAGCAGCACACACCTAGAAATAACAAGGACAGCAGCAAATGGCAGCATTTTCATGGACTGTAGTAGATAGGATTAGGGGGACTCCACTTTAGATAACGTATCTGTGGATGACAAAGAAAAGTGGGAAAATTCCACTATGAATCACACGTGACCATACGTTGCCTCTGTGAATCATGACTGAGTGGACAGCACAGATAGCTGTAATTAATGATTATGAATAGTTTATGTTAGTGGATAATATCTCAAAAATAAAAAAAAAACTAAAAGATATGCAGGATATTCTTTCCATACCCCCTTCGTATTGTGAAATGGTTTACATGAGTTGCCCCTGCTTGAAACAATATTCTATAACTGAAACTGGCTTTAGAATGGCTGATATGCTTTAATGTCTTGAAATGGTTTATGGTGTTAGCAGCGTCTGTCTGTTAAAGATTTTAGGATTAATAAATGCTTCATCGTTATTTTCCAAAGTATATATGCTAGCCTTCTATCAAGTTTTTATCTTAACGTGAGTTCAAAATTTACCAAACTATTACAACTAAATTACTGTTGGAGAACTTGTATAAAATGAAAACTTTTAAATGTGCTCATAGGGAAATGATAACAACTGATACATCTGTGGAAAGCAGATAATTCTAAACACTTTTAAAGCAATCTATCCTGTTAGACTTATTGACAAGCTTAAATCTAGATAATGTATTTGCTGACTCTGGAATTTTAAAAATTTGCAAGTGACAGTGCTTCAGTTAGCAAACTCATGGTGTGAGCTTTTATTTCTAGATGTTCTAACCCCCATGCTGAATGACCATTAACCTTCCTTCTTACTAGTGTTGAGCCGTCTTATTACCTTACCATAGGTGGGTACCCAACAAAATGATGAGAGATATCTGGGGGACCATCATACAGACAGCCAAGGAGATGACTTACCGTGATACGAGGCTCATCATTGTTGGATGATATAAGCACATATGCCACCAAGGGGGATCTCCCAGTGTGGGTGCTAACCTTCCATGTATATGCTGATGAGGGCTACCATCTTTAGTCTGGCAGCATCAAGCTATGTTCTGTGGTCTGGTATATAGTTGGAGTCTTGCAATGTCAACTTGCTTTTTTACAATCAAGCAACAGAAACCACCATACTCTCCCTCAGGACGGACAATATGGTGTCTACCACACTCTTGCATTCTCTGTAACATGGATCTTTTAGGATCTTTTAGTATCAGAATCCCTTTTCAAATTCATATCATCTGGGTCGTACTCAAGGGATTTCTCTCTTTATGCCACAAAACCATAATCACGGTGAGGTTGTGCTTCCCATTCTGTTCTGTGTCATGTAATGAGTATATCAACAGCAAAACAAACTCAGGTTACCGTAATGTTCACATAAATATTTACAGTGATATCAAAAAGCATACTGTGTTCTCATTGTGATACAAATAAACTGTTACAGGAATTCCACTGGCCAGCTTATATACCAAATGTATATGGTTTGTCATAGACTTTATTTTGCATATTTCAAATTCATGTTCACAAATTTCTGAAGCAAGCAAATAACCCCTTTGAGATCTTGTTGCGACAAACTTTTTGCAGTATGGTACTTTAACGCAGACTACATTGACAGAGTAAGAAAAGTGTAGCTGGACATCCAAAACCATATAAGTAGATTATATAGAGATAGAGGAAGGAAAAGGCAGTTATAGATGAAAAATATGTATAAAGATGGATTAAGCTAAACTATTATTACATTCAGAGTAAGTATTTCAATGGTAGCAAGTTTGCTAAATAATAGATGAACATCAGGCAAATGTCATTTGCAAGCTTACCCATACACATTTCCTGTATGGAAATGTTTCCATTGCGTTCCTGCTACAAATCAGTGGAACTTTTTCCTTGGACTAGTTTATGAAACTGTCTGCAAATAATCTTGTTCTTCAGCAACATCTGCCCAGATTTTTGGCTTATTTACTAAATTCGGAATTCATTTAGATTGCATTCCATTGAATAGTGATGTCAAAGCATTTTCAATGGTGTTCCAAAAGTTGAGAACCAAAAAAGAAACTAAGTATGGAAGGATAATGTACTTTTGCATATGCATACTTAATTTGTGGCAGTGAGATGAGTGTGCGTAACACTATCATTCTGAAATATGTTTAAATATAATTAATTTGTAGTATTGCTAGCAGTCTATGGGTCCCAATAGTTTTACAAATGTGCCCCAAGATCAATGAAAACAATTTTCCTCTGTTTGCACAGTATCATTGCATTCATTTCCATTGCAGAACTTTGAGATAGGGAATCGCAGTGAGGTGACCCAGTTTGTGTATTGGGTAAACATAAAGAAACTTTACTACTTTTTTTAACACAATACCACCACCTACTGGCAAAATAGCAAGATTGCAATTAAAAATATTGGCTTAAATTTATAAAGGATTTCCTATTAGATTCAAGGTAACTGATTTTATTCTATTCACAAAACCTAACATTTTGGTTAAATGTGTTTTAGGGTATTCAGCTTCTCTGACAGTTTTACTACATTTGTGCTCACTCCCCATAGGTTTAAACTACTGATTTTGAAGAATTATTTTCCAGATAATATGAATTAAATTATGCTTAAATAAGCACATTCACAAGAAGTCCTCAGTCATCAGCTGGTTATAGACTTATGACTACATCATTTACAATAATTCCTCATTGATAACCTTGATGAATTTGGCAAAAGGACTAAGAAGGCATGTGTAGGTCTGCTAGAAAGGATATTTGCATTCCAGAAATATTCTAAACAAAATTGAAGTTAGCGTGCTTCTGATGTGGTGATACTTACTTTCAGCAATATGATAGGATGCATAGTACAACGATACGATAAATATGTTAGCAGCAAATGGGATAATAGCACAGATAAATATGATGACACCTCATTATAGCATGAAAATTTTTAAACTGTTGTAGCAAAAATGCTACCATTTAAAAATAAAATAAGCTACATGATATCCAATTCCAATTTGACCATGCATCCATGCATAGCTGCTATGTATGCATTTTGTATGCAGCACTACAGGTTTCTTTTTGCATTTCCAAAAGGAGCAGCACAGTTCTTTTCTGTTTTTTATTCTTGATTTATTTTGTTTAGTTTACATGATATTTCCCATTATTTTCTGTCAAAACTGTACAGCAAATGTGGCAAAGCTCTTGAGTAGGAAATGCATAGATTTTACATTGAAAATACAAGCTCATAATTTAAAAAAAATGAAACTTTAGTCCTCTTTGTTGTCAGGAGCGGCCTTAGGTCAACTAGTGCCCTAGGCAAAAGGGCTCCACGGCGCCCCCCACTGCACCACCTGGTGCCCCTATCCTGGTCTACCTACACCAAATAAATATTGGAAAAGTGCCCCTGCTAGAGCGGTGCCCTAGGCGGCCGCCTAGTTGGCCTATGCCTAAGGCCGGCTATGTTTGTTGTGATAGTGTCAATATATCACAAGCTGAAAATGACTGAGAAGGGTCTAATGTCGATGGAGGAAGACTGGACTACAGGTTTGTAGAATGTAAGTAGGAGTGCGGGTGCTCAGTACTGTGTCTACAATGGGAAGGTGGTGTGGGATAATACTGTGGACAGTACAGTAAGGAACTGTGGACCAGATGAATGTAGCGATCAGTTACTTTATAGCATTAAGAACATTAAATGGGGAATATGAGTAGCGCTGAGCGGAGCAAATCTCTAAGTGGCATTGTAGTTATGCTACTAGATGTAAATGCAATGAGTAAAGTAATTATTTGTTTTTTTATTTAATTAATTTTTATTGTTATTATTGAATTTTATTTTAGACAAAATTAAGGTGCACACACACACACACACACACACACACACACACACACACACACACACACACACATATGGCAGTCTTCTGAAAAGCATTTTCCATTTGATTGCCCTGAATCTGCATGTATGTTGAACACCACTAAAGAAATTATTTCAGACTGTAGCACTAATACCTTTTAAGATACATTGTATTATACAAGACACATTGTATTATATGGGAATGACCCATTGAAGTGGGTGGTAAGTGATGTTTTTGTGTTGACTTTTGCTTTACTTTCTCATACTTCAGCACTCCACTCAATAGAGGAATTTTAATCCTGGATCAAAACACTGACAAAAACATTCATGCTGATTGATGTGCTGCAGACAGTGGAACTTCTAAAGCAATGGCGTACTTTGCAGTCTTTGAGATGGATGGTCCCATACAAATTTGACTAAATGCAAAATCCAGAATATTGTCACTGACAACCAGTGGTCTTACAATAAAACTAGGCTATGTCACTGAGCAGAGGTGAGGCCAGAACAAAACATGCCACCAGAGGATTAAACTCTGAACAGGGGTTAGTAGAGCCCTAAAGAAGAGTGTCTGTGCTCAAAAGCTCTCCTGATGGGTAAACTGGTGGTATACAACAGTACAAAAAGGTTGGAATAAGTTGTCCACAGTAACACAAGTGTTCTCTGAATGTGAGCAGAAAGGAGATGAGGAAATAGCTTATGGCAGGTTTTTTTTCTTTTCTTTATTATTAATTTTTATTTTTTTTTTGGTATCCAGCTCATGGGTTACAAGGACAATTTAATATAGAACTGGGAATGGAACTGGCACTATTCTAAATTGGAAGGAGTTATTTTTAGCAATTCTGCAAGTCGTGAAAGTTTTCTTTCTTTTGAGAAATTAGAGTACTTGATGATTTTATTAACAATGGATCATGGATGAAATGGTTTTAGAACGGGAATTAGCATAAAAGATGTGAATAATGTTATTGATATATGAAGAGGAAGGAAAAACGCATCCTGATTATCAAATAAATGTTTATTTTACTAAAACCCACATTCTTACATGCCAATAAGCACCATTGCTGAATGCAGTGTGGTCACCTGAAGAAATTGCTAAAATAAAAAATCATACTGGATAATGATGTCTCAATATTATTAAGGATTTTTACTGAACCATAATTCCAGGATATGTCATCATAACTTCTGTACCCTCACTGGGGGGAGGGGGCTACATTTAGTGATGGCAGGGTTACAAAAATACTAGACTGCCACTGACGTGCTCTGGAATTCATCAGTGGACACCTGCTGCCATATTATTTTCCTGTACGGTTAGAGGAGCTAATTTTGAGCTACAGCATTGAAGGACATAATCTGAGTCATTGTAACTCATTTTGCAAGGATTTGAATGACATTACTGATCATTTTCATAGTTAAGAACTGGGCTGTCTGCCCTTGCAAGCCATTTTGAGGTTAACCAATTTCCCTTTCAAAGGTGAGAATTAAACCCTGCACTTTGTGTCTGTGAGGTAAAAACACTGGGTTTGTCCAGGATATGAACCTCTCCCTCCCGAAGTGAGACTCATACCCCTAGACAAATAAGCCACTGACTAAACATTTCAATAAACAATCTAAAAATTAATTCCTAAATTAGTTGCTAGTTGATACATTTGAACAGGTAAACAACAGATTTTCTTGGAGCACTTCGAAAAAAATGTAATGTTTATCACCAGATAAAGCTGACTATTTTTAAGTAAGCCTAATCTTATCTACTGTTTGAAAAAGCTTTCTCTCCATATATTATATATGTTTAATAATACTTGGGTAAATGCTTTTATAAATTAAAGAGGCGATACATGAATATTAATCTTTTTTTATTTCATTTTTTGCATAATGAAACTGTTTGTGGTACATTAAAAACAACTGGAATCAAAGAACCAAAAAAGTATACAAAACTACAAAAGTCCAGAGAAAACCAAAAGAAAAAGGAAATTTATTAACACACTCTAGTGCCTCATCTAAACAATAGACTTCCAGGATTAAAATCAATACACAGTCAACGGCAGTATATAGGAGTTACATGACAATAAAATAATTAGCTAATTATACAATTAAATAAGCCACATAAATAATTTAAATGAAATTAAAGCTCACCAATTACATTCTGTATTCAGACCTGAAGGAAATAAAGTGCTACATTTTAAAATAAAAATAGTTTGCTTGTACATCAATTTATGTTTGATTGCTATTTCAGTTTCATATGTAAAATGAAGCTTCTCTAAACTAGTACATTCCAGCCTTACAGGGTCAAAATTATGATATAATTTAAAATGCTGTGCAATAGGGCTTTCAAGTCTACAATTCCTAACAGCTCTAACCTGTTCTTATAACCTTAACGTAAACTTTTGCTTACTTCACCCCCACATAAGAAAGCTCACAAGGATATTTTAAAGCATAGATAATGCCCTCTGTGTTACAACTATGACTACCATTCAGTTGAAAAGATAAATTATTAATTTTATGAAAGATATTTACAATAAACTTACAAATGGAACAGTTACCACAAGAAAAAATTTCCAAAACAGATAGGAACTTTAAATATCATGCAAGATGGCAAGGAAAATACAGTGCACACAACCATACCCTTCAAATTTCTCCCACCCAATTTGTAAGAAATACAAGGATAGCTGTATACAACTTCTAACATCTTCAAACTGTAACAAAAAAAAAATTGTATTCACTAAAGAAATCAACTGATCACTAAATGTATTGAATTTAGTCACAAAATATACTTTTCTCTTGTTTAAACCATTTTCAGCTAGAGCCCTTGCATTAGAAACAGGAAATGTATGGTCTCCCAAACTGTTCTCATCTAAAGGTGAACCCACCCCTTTTACTCTACCCAAAGCTGCCTCCACCAATTTCTTATCATAGCCTCTAGATATAAACATAAAAGACATCCTCTGAGCTTCTTCAGCAAAATTAGCTACATTGTTGCACAATCTCTGTAACCTCAGGAATTCCCCATAGGGTAAGGCAGACAAACGATGAGGTGGATGACAGCTATGTCCATGAAGAAATGGACCTGCATCTTCAATTTTCCTATGTACTGTGGTCTTAATCTAACCATCTGGACACCCTGCTAATTTTACATCCAAAAAAAACAATACTACTCCACACTGAAAAACGTCAAAACTAAAACCAGCGCTGTTAGTTATAACAAATCCACATACTCAGAAACAGAGTTCAATCTACCTTTACAAATAAAAATCAAATAATCAATATATCTATAATATCATACTCCATACTTACAAAAAAATATGTTTATATAAATGTTCCAGTTCAAATAAACCTATTACCAGGCTGACATACATAGGAGCGAAAGATGCCCACATCAACGTCCCCTGCAACTGATGATAAATAACACCATTGAACTCAAAAAAATTATTCATCAGACAAAAATGCAATAATTCAATAATATAATTAGATAGGGGACTATCCCCCCAAAATAACAAACAGCTTCAATACCATAAGTATGTTTGATACTCGTATACAAGTTTTTACATTGAGTGTAATAAAACCATATCATCGGACCACTTAATATCAGAAATCTTCTCCAAAAAATCAACAGTGTCCCTGATGTAAGATGGAAGTTTCAAAACAAAAGGTAATAAAATACTCATGAAGCAATACTCACATATTATTTAAAAAAATAGTTGTATGCTGATACTATAGGGTGACCAGGTGGATTTGAAATATTTCTATGAATTTTAGGGAGACAATAAAATGTAGCCAACTAACAACCTTCCACATGAAATTTTCTCTCAATATAGTTTTTAGAAAGATAGCCTAATCTGCATCCTTTGTTTAATAGTTCACCATATCTGTCAACGGCTAATTTATAAATATCCATATCAACCACTTCATAAACATTTCTATCATTCAGATGTTCATAACATATTTGCAAATATTGTGTATAATACATTACCATAATTTTATTGCCTTTATCAGATGGCTTAATAACTAAATCATCCTGCTTACACAATAACTGTAAACCATTGCATTCACCTTTATTTAAATTATACCATATAAGAAGTTTATGGCTCATAAACTCTGTATATATATATATATATATATATATATATATATATATATATATATATATATATATATATATATATATATCACCTCAGTAGCATAATTTAATATGACAAAAAACTGCTGAATTCCTTCATGTTTAAAAGGAGGCATATAAGAACTTTTCCATGCAACCTTAGTTGTAGCCAACAGATAATATGCATTTGATGTGGAAATATTCCCCAGGTCTAAGTTACAAGAATAAAAACCCTTATCTACCTCATCAGAGAATTCTTGAGAAGAGTTACATTCATTAGTCAATAATTCATCATTATGTCTTCTCTTATCACAAGAAAACAAATGCATTAAATGCAGTTTCCAAACTAAGTGGAAAATTTCACATTTTAAAACGTAAAGTCTCAGTAAAGCCGTGAGCACAAACTTGAGTCCACAATTAAGTACCGCAAGTTGTGCTTGTGTGAAAACAGAGCCAGAAATATTAACTACTAAAGAATTACTATTGGGACTATACAATGGTCCCCAATTACTAAAGCAGCTACTACCATTTACTTATTTTATATTGAAAATGTCCCTCTCTATTGGAAGAGATACCAGTTTCACAGTTACTTCTTCCCCAATTTCTACCATTTTATGTGTTCTGCTTGCTGGCATGCTCACTCCGAACCCTATGCTGATGATTTACTGGATTCTGAACGGGATGCAGTGAAGGGAAACCATGCTTATTGCTTTCTCAGTCAGTGGAAGATCCAATACCCTCCAACGATGCAAAAGAGACCACAAGTTGTTTCCTACTCCCTTCCTAGTAATGATTACATCCACCTGACTGACTGGAGAATTTTAGTTTAATATAAATTATTTTATGTGATTTATTTAATGGTATAATTAGTTTTATTAGGCATGTGACTACTATATAATGCCATTGATTGTGTACTGATTTTACTCCTGGTTTTCTCTGGCTTTTGTGATTTTGTATATGTTTGTGGTACATTTCATAGGTTCATCGGTTCATAGAATTATACTAGGCTATTGGCCCAGAGGCCCTTATAATCCTATCCAAGAATTTTGCCCATCTTCCCACAAAGTCAGCACCTGTTTCCCCTGTCCAGCAGGGACACTGGTGGGATTCCAAGGGTGTATTTTATGTTCCCCATCCAGTCATCCAGGTTCCTTTTAAAGATGGCTAGTGAGGTACTCTGCTTGACATGGGGAGGGAGTCTATTCCACAGATGGGGGAGTCTTTAGGACATGAATCTATCCCATCAACAAGTTCTATTATTGTCATAGACCAGGTTGAGGCCTTGCATGTGGGTTGCATGAGTGGCGTTTGACTTGTGGATATGTAGCAACTCCATCAAGGTTGGGTCTGAAACAGCCTGGTATACTAGACACAGGTCACCTCTGAAAAGTCTGTACGAGACTGAGTAGAGAGACAGGGCTTTTAGCCTATCTGTATAGGATAGGTGTTTGAGACCCTGGATTTTTCTGGTCAGGTACTTCTGTGGTCCCTCCATCTGCTGCATGTGCTTGGCAAGGTACATGCCTAAGGGGGCATTGTACTCGATAATGAGTCTGATAAGGGAGGTGTACAGGGATGTTATGACCTCCTTGTTCCTGGATGAAATACCCTTACTTACGAGGTGGGCCATATAGAAAGCCTTCTGTACAATGAAAGCAACATGGTGATCAAAAGTCAGGTTGCTATCAACCTGGGTGCCCATTTACCTCACAACTGATTGTGTGCTTTGTACATTGTTATTAATGTGATAATTTGTGGGGACACCATTTTCTCCAAAGGGGATAATGATACATTTCTTGGCATTGAGTTTGAGGCCATGCCTCTGTCACCAGTCATTAGTTTGGGTAAGGCCCTCTTGGAGGATGTTCACATCACTGGCAGAATTTAAGACAGCACCCAGCTTGCAGACATCTGCAAACTTGGTCAGCCACCAACCACTGGTTTTGGCTTGCACCTCAGAAAAGTATATCCCAGACAGTAGAGGCCCCAAGACAGATCCTTGGGGTATGCCACTCATTACGGGCCTACTCCTAGAGGTGGCTTCCCCTATTTTGACTGAGTGGGATCTATCAGTAAGCCAGTTAGATGCCCATCTGCTAACATATGGGTTGATGTCTAGCTGGGACAGTTTATCTATTATACCCAAGTGGGGAATGGTCTCAAAGGCTTTGGCAAGGTCAAGGTAGGCAGTGTGCACCATCTTCCCCTCATCCATGGCTTTGGTGACTGTTTGAAGAAGTCAACCAACTTTAACAGGCATGATTTCCCTTTGACATAACCAAACTGTGTGGGGTCAAGCATTTGGAGGTTGCCAATGTCCTTGTTTATACTGTCCATGATAATACATTCCATGGCCTTGCAGATTAGGCTAGTTAAGCTGATGAGCCTATAATTGCCTGGGTTGGTGGACGCTCCACCTTTGTGTAGAGGGATGGCAGTGGCTGTCCTCCATTCAGCTGGGAGGAAGCTGATGCTCAGGCTTTGGTTGAATAGGGTACCTAATGGTGCTGAGAGCTGTTGCCTGAGTTCATGTAGGATGCAGCCAGGGATGTTGTCGGGTCCCATGGAGACTGTAGTTTTTGCCATTGAGAGAACATTAAAGACCTGCTCCCTGGTGATGATGGGAGGGGGACAGGTGCTGGGGATGTCCTGGTTTACTGATGGGGGGACAGGGGAGTGACGTTTTCACTGAACCTGTCTGCCAGCAGTTTGGCTATATCTATGGCATTTGTGTATGTGGTGTTCTTGAACACCAGTTCACAGCAGATTTGGGTGTTACCTTAGAGATTGCAGACATATGTGAAGAAGGCCTTGTGACTGTCCTTAGTGGATATGGCCAACTTGGACTTGAAGTTAGCCCCAGAGGATTTCACCAGTGACCTTATTTGCTTGTTCAGACAAAGGAGAGATTGCTTCCAACTTGGCATCTGCTCCTTCTTGGTCCTGGACAACAATTTTTTTCCTTTTATTATAGAGTTTATTACTGCTGTCCATCAGACAGGTTTACTCTTCCTTGAGGAAGAGTATTTGTTTCTGTCAGGTATTGCTGAGTCCATGCAGCTATGTAGGTGCTCATATAGTTTTTTGGTGTAGGTTTGTACATTAGTGCCATATCTCTCAACCTGGAATCATAAAAAATCTGGACAAAGGCCCATAAAAAAGGTGCAACTGGTCAAACATCTGTACAGTGATTAACATACAAATTGCATACATAATTACACAACCCCACCCACTCCAATGGAATTGTGGGATATCACCTTTTAAATGCAAACTGAAGAACAGACAAAATATTAAACACAAAATGAACAGAACAATAGTGTTTTATTTATATCAATATTTGAACTTGTACCAAACTTTGAACTTGTGCAAAACTAAAATACAATTTTCTTTTATAAAAATAAAATTAGCTGCTTCTACGCCATACCTTTCAGTCTCTTAGAGTACAATATCTGGACAAAGCCACAAATAATTGGGGGACAATAATCAGCAGCTGCACATTTATTGAAAAAAAAAATAATTAGGAAAGTGAATGGATAAATGCTTTGATAAAAATGGTTCTATAGCTAAACATTTGCAATCATAACCCTACAATTGTTTAATCCAGAGCAATTTCTTAACAAGAAACTAGTGTGCTGGATATGCTGAATTTTTATGATAGTTCTGCCATCAAAAACAATCTATTACATTCAGAAGAAGCCACTGTCCTCAGATGCTGCTACATAAACTTATCAAAATCAATCCATTCTTTCTTAGTCTTTCAACAAACTAATGCATGCAGTTCTTGGCAAAAAAAAAAAAGAAAAGCTTTTGAAAATAAGCTTTATTAATGAAAGGTTACAATGTTTGAGGCTAACTCCATTCCTGCCTTAAGGTTAATTACCTTCTGGAAAGCTGTCTTCCAAGTCAAGTCAAAATGTCATACCAGACTCACTGCTAATAAAAGCAGCAGCTATAATAGGTCAATATAAATAAAATTATGGCTGATAAGACAGCATATATACTTGCAAGCCTTCACAATGAATGTAACACTATATATTAAAAAGGTATTAAATACATGAAAAATATAGACTGTAAACAGTAGAATATAAGCCATGTATTTGCATGGGATTCATCATTATCTGAATATGGGCAGATAGCAGCCTTTGTAGCATGAGCAAAGGCTGCCATGTTTGTTTTTACATTGTTCTCACTGCCTGCGACCAAATGGTGCCAGTAGTTTGAATGTTTAGCGAGTCTTAGCAGAATTTCATGCCACCATACCCCAACCTCTCCCTAATATTAATACTCCTGTTTAGGACTACCACCTTTTCAAGAAGTACACTGCTTCACTGCTTAAAATGTCCTCTTTTTTTAATTCATTTAGTAATACTAACTCTCTGTGTTCCACTGCTTCACATATAATACACAGAGAGTAAGAGCCATTATCTAGATTAGATCCCGCATAAATTTAATAACCATGTTTATTTTTCAGGATCCCCTTCCTGCTTACTGTGGATATAAAATGGTAGGATGAGGTGTATGAAGTCCCAGTCTCCTATAATATATGCTTTTAAATGACCATATGAAACCCCCTCCCATTCCCAGCATACCATGTGGGGATGCCATTCTACTGCAATATCTCTCTGCACAGCCCCCATCCCCTAAAACGAGTACATGATGATCCTTTAAAAAGTGACTTAGGATATTTATGTAATAAAATGCAATTTTTTCTCAGTCAGAATGGATGCTTTGGGAACTACAAGTGCTCACATGGTAGTAGCCTGTGACATGCTTGTTTGGAGCCATAACTCCCACTAGCCCAATCTAATTGAATTACCTAGCCCCCCCACCATCTGAACCCATTGAATTACATAGCCCTACCAGAAACCTAAATTACCCTAAAACTCCCACTTAGTCCCTAACCATAATTCTCTCCTCCCTAACCTTAAATTCCTCAATCATTCCCTAAACTTAAAAATCCACTCCCTCCCTAAATCAATAGTTCCAGATATCTTCCTAACCTTAAAACTCCACTTCTGCCCTCTCTAACCCTAAAGTATACTACATCGTCTAAACCTAAAACTCCCTTCCAGTTACCTAAATGTAAAGCCCCCAATCATTCTGTTACTCTAAAACGTTCCTCCTGCCTTCTAAACCGTAACCTCCCTTCCTGATCCCTAAACCGAAAGTCCCTGATCCATCCCTAACCCTAAACTTTGTCCTGATCACTAAAACTAAAGCTTCACACTCACTGAACCTAATTCCCCCCCCTGAGTGTGACCTAAGCTCCTAACCTGGTTTCCTCCCCCACTCCCCCATGGCTGCTACACCTTGCGTAGACATGTATTTCAGTATTAGTGCAAGCTGCCAGCTATGCAAGCTACAATGCACACGAGTGCTTGGCTGTAAGATGGTGTTTGAGTACCTGGGACTCAGACACTTCAGTAGATCCATAGCTTCAGGGTGTAAAAGCTACATGCATATTTGCAGAACAAGACATTCAGGGCAACCACACAAATGTATGGATTGGGGATGTCAGAGATCAAAAGATGAAATTACCACATGAAACCCCTACCGTTGCAACATGTTTTAAGTAAAACCAAGGCAGTATGACTTTACAATTACTGTTTTTGCAATGACTGTTGAGTGTGACAAAAGACCACTTTTTTCAGACATCAATTTGAAGTTCCAGCAAGATTTATTTATTTTTATTTATTTAACAGTTTTTTTACTGGAAAAGTCCGACTTGGAATGAGCTAAGTTTCAGTGGAGGGCTGGGGACAAATGGTCCAGGGTCCAGGTACTTGTCTTTGTAATGTGGGAAGAAACCAGAGGACCCGGAAGGAGCCCACAGAAATGTTAAATAATTAAAAAAATAAATCAATGTTTGTCATTCGGCTTTTTCCCGGTAAGGGGTCGCCACAGCGGAACTTCGGTCCGCTAATGATTAGCAGTAGATTTTTACAAAACGCCGAGGTGCCAGCTCGACGCCCAACCTTCAATGAAGGCACACCCATGTATGCACGCATGTCTTTTGAATGCTACCCAACTGCGGGGAGGACATGCATACTCCACACAGAAGGCACTCCCAAGCCAAGCCGAGAATCGAACAGGAGAACCTCTTGCTGTGAGGTAACAACGCTACCGCTGCACCACCGTGGCACTACCAAAATATTAAAATTAAAAAAGGAAAAAAAAATATCCTTTCCTTTTTCTCTGAGTAGCCCGACCCACCCCCAACCTTGAAGATACACCATTCAGTGTAATTAACAGCAATATTACCACCAATGCAATTCAACACATCAGCATGGCATTACAAGTCTCTGAGCTTAAAGATGCATGCACTTTAAATGTTGGTAAACATGGACTCAGAGTCTGCAAACTGTAGTGTGTCCTTTTGTTACTAGCAGCAGCTAGCTACTGATCAAAGACTTCACTTCACAGAGTGCAGTAGAATTTGTAATACATGCATTTTTTGTATTTTTTTTTTATTTACCTGGAGGTCAAGCCACTGGAGAAAGTAAATCTTCACATCCTAACTTCCAAGAATGGAATGGATTCCTCCTAGCTAGTGCAGACAGGGGTGGGTGCTGGGTGGACTCTTCCTTCAGTTCTACAGAACTTAGATAAAAGTTTTCACACACAGTAGTACAACTACAACTCCAGACCGTAGACCACTCGCTGCTGCTACGCAATACAAACAATCTAATTTGAGCACCCGGAGGAAACCCACTCCAATGTTAAATAAATAAAAAATAAGTTAGCTAATTAAACTTAAAATAGAAAAAAAAAACATTTTCCTTTCTTTGTGTAGCCTGACCTTGAAGACACAACATTCAGTGAAAGTGTAATTAGCAGCCAGCAATATTCCCACCAATCCAATTCAACATCGGCATGGCATTACAAGTCTCAGAGCTTAAACATGACGTAAATGCTGGTATGGTAAACTAGGACTCAGCAAACTAATGTGTGCCCTTTCAACTACTACTAGAAGCAGCTAGCTACTGATCACAGACTTCACACAGTCGAATCATTTGTAACACGTGCATTTTTTTAATTCTTTTTTTTTTTACTTACCTGGGAGTTGAGCCGCTGGTGGAGAAAGTAAATATTTTCATCTTTAGAATGGAATGGATTCCCTCTAATAAGTGCAGACATGGGTGGGTCCTGGGTGGACTCTTACTTAAAGTTCTGCAGAAACAGAAATTAAAACTTTTGTGATACAGTACAACTCCAGACTGAAGTCTGCTGGCTGCTGCTGCTGTTATAATAAATGTTTTATGTAATCCAAATTACAGACAGACTAATCAAGTCTCCAAGCAAGTCCGACACACAGTTGTCCACTTCATGAAGCTGAATGTCATCATGCACACCTCTGCATGGTGACGTCAGCCATTATTTAAACCTGTCAATAAAAAAAAAAAAATCGAAAAAAATTGAAAATTGAAGGGGCCACTCGAGAATTCATGGCACCCCATTATTTTGCCCTCAAAAATGGTAAATACCAAGGAATATGGTATGGTTGAGAGGTATGATTAGTGCTAGTTCCAAACGAAGGGACAGTGGCTGTGAAGCTGCTTATACCTGCTCTCAGGAGGTTGTAGTCAGCTTTGGAAAAGTTTTTTTGTTTGACCCTAGCAAAGGTGGGTCAGCGGAGATGTTGACTTTGGAAGTGATAGCTTTAGGGTCACATCTTACCAAGAAGGATGACACTGTAGGGGTGATACACTGGCTACTCATGTTGGTTATTACCAGGTCCAGGATATTTTCACCTTGTGTGGGGGTGTCAACCAACTGATCCAATGCACTGGCACTGACAAAGTCAAGGAATCTCTGGGCATTCATGTTTCAGCTAGAATAAGCTGGGTGGGTAGTTAAAGTTGTCCAGAATCAGGGTAGAATGTTGAATCTTGGTGGATTCAAGTAAGTCCAGATAGGTGGAGTGAGTGTCCTGAGTCATGGTTGGAGGGCCTCTAGCTGGCTATGATTTGAACTGGTATTTTGTCAACACTTAACTGCACATGGAGTGTCTCCTGTGCATCATGCTGTTTGACCAGCCTGGAAGTGTGTATGTCTTTAATAAATATTGAAACGCCATCTCTGGCAAAGCATCGTGGTCGGTCAGTCATGTCCTCCTAGGCTGTCAGGTACTGGATCCCCTTGGAATGACACCAGGCATTAAGCCAATTGTTAAAGTCAATCATTTTCTGTTTGTAATGAGGCATCATTCTGGGTGACGGTAGGATGCTGCTTAAGACTAGGGACACACCTGCCTGGGACAGATATTCAGTGAGCTCATTCACGTCTCTCTTCTGGCTTTGGGCCAGTTATTTTACATTAAGAAGGTGTGGTCTGCACTCTTGTGGGAGGAGAGGGTAGATTCTGCCCTTCTGAGCTGAGAGTTTCTGATTAGAGGCTTATTGTGCCTGCTTATTTGAACTGTTTCTTTCTGAAATTGGTACGCCTTGTTTGCTGTAGCATAGACTAGATTCAGACCCACTGAATCTAGCTTTGTTTGTATAACCTGAGCACAAATCCAGGCCATCTTTTTTTTGGAGAAGGTTCCCCTGCACCCTAGTGGCAGGAGGGTGCAGTTAGAACTTGTCTGATCGAAGACTGCTGGAACGGGGCTCAGTTTTTAGCTCTTATTGGTTAATTGGTTAATTTGTTTAAATCAGTTTGCTCATTTGCTACTGTTATAAAAAAAAATACACTTTATGCATCGCCGCTTAGTTAGGGTTAAACTATTCCTAGCGCCATAAAATCTGCTCTTCAAATTTTCCCTTAGAATTAGTCATTTTTTTTTAGTTTCAACACAAAAATCTGTTTCTTTGAACTCAGCACTTGTTCAGAACTCATTGTAAGCAGTAAATAAGCTACTAATTACTACAGCACTCAACTTTCCTCACTTATCTAGAGGAAAACAGTTTTTAGTACTTAATAAATAAGCACCTATCCAGGCGTGTCTAAGGGTCAGCTCCTAGTTTTTTCTTCTGTCTACCTGATGAATCTGGGCATCTTGGGGCAATGCAGCAATTGCCTCATGTACAACCCTCTGCTCCTACCACCCAACACTACAACCTGTGAGAGATGCACTTATATAGCCAAACTGGAAGCAAAGCTCTCTTTACCCAAGACTGGACTAGACAGTTAAGAGGAGAAGATAAACACTTGCACCACACCACACTCATCACATAGTCCCTAAAAACCTACACTACCAAACCACACACATAGAAACACAAAACACACACCTACATTCACGGAGGCTCTCAATAAAAATCTGCCCAAGTAACAGAGCCCTCCAAAGCAGAAACGCATACAACCTCCACCCCCCCCCCCAACACAACCCAAATGACACATAACCCACAAACTCAATGTGCCACTCAACCACAGCCCATAAGGCATAACAACGTACCAAACACTCTAGTCATAGGTAACTCTATAGTCAGGCACACTGATGTTCCACTCACCAGGCTAAACAAGGAGAAAGTTACTGTCAGCTACCTGACAGGTGCCAGGATCCACCACATAATGCACACATTCAGGTCACCCTACAACAAGTATAAATATGACTCGGTCATTGTCCATGTTGGTGTGAATGACCTGAGATGTACCTCTCTGGACTACATGAAAAGAGACATAGAGGAACTCTCCAATCTTGTAGCCCAGGCAGGTATGACCCTAGCCCTGAGTAGCATCCTGCCATCACCCAGAATGGTACCACAGCTGTTGTTGTGTCTTTCGGCTTTTCCATGGTACCACAGTACAAGGACAAAATGATTGACTTCAACAATTGGCTAAGCTTCTGGTGTCATTCTAAGGGGGTCCAGTATCTGTCTGCCTGGGATGACATGATCGACAGACCATGATGCTTTGCCATAGATGGCCTGCACCTGTCGCCCTTGGGATTCCGGATACTGGCTAAGGCTCTTGCCACCCCTATAGTGCCTTTTTTAGGCAAGGTTCAAATGACAAATTCACCACTGTAACAGGTACAAGCAAGCAAAATCTGAGGGTAATGCTACTTAATGCTAGAATGCTAAACCTCAAAATGCACTCACTGGAGGCACTCCTTAAAATGGAGAACATCGACATCTGTGCAGTGTCAGAGACCTGGTTCAAGGCTCCAGAGAGCACCCCTGCATTACCAGGCTATAATTCATACCACACCTTTCGGCCACCTAACTTGGACCGAAACAATAAAGGTGGAGGTGTGTCCATATTTATTAAGGATGCCCACACCTCCAGGCTAGTTGATCAGCATAATCCATCTGAGATTATCCAAGTGCAACTAATTCTGGGCAAGACTGCAATCCAAATTGTAGCTTGCTATAGATCCCCCACCATGCCCCAGGATTCCCACTCCTCATTTCTAGATACACTGGAAAATATTCGGGTACAACCCAACACCCTAATAATGGGAGATTTCAACTACCCCACCATTAACTGGGAAAACTACTCATGTACCAACTCTTTTGCTCAACGTTTTCTGGAATTCATAAATTCCAATGCCTTGGATCAACTTCTCCTTACCACCACCAGCGGCAGCAATATCCTAGACTTGGTCATTACCAACATGGGTGACTGGTGTTCCACACCAAAGGTCAATTCTTCATTGGTCAGATCCAACTACAAGCTAATCACCCTAGACATCCACATCCCGTCCCCACCCCCATTAGGGAAACTACCGTAAAAAATTTCTCCAAAGCCAACTTCACGCTTCTTAAGACAGAAGTGGCAAACTTCACGACACCCATGCAGAAGGACAATAGAGGTACGGCTGCTGAATCCTACGCAATTGAATTTTATAAGCACTTACACGAGTAAGTGGATCATGCTATCTCTCACAGAACTAAGATGCTATCCTCCAAAAAAATGAAGCCAATCTGGTGGTCCTCTGCCATAAACAAACTCTAAAATGGAAGAAAGAAAATGTTGCAAAAAAAAGAGTAAAATCCCATGAGTGGAGAAACTCCCTGGTCAGCCTCAGAAAGAAGCTGATATCCCTCATAAATCCTCCAAAGCTAGTTACAAAAACAAAATTGCCACTGATTCTAAAGACAACCACAAAGCATTCTATAGCTATGTCAAGAATCTCAATGGCAACACTCAGATCTGCTCTGAGTTACAACACAATGGCAATAAATATACAGAACCAACTGATATTGCCAACATCCTAGCAGATAGGTTCAGTGCTAACTTCACCCCCCTCTCGCCCCCTGAAGGGCCCATCGTTATACTGGAAGAATGCAAAGTTCCTGTAATCACGGCTGCACAGGTAAAAAACACACTCTCAAAAGCCAAGAACACAGCACCCATGGGAGCTGACAACATCCCAGGCTGCATTCTACATGAACTACAGAGCGAACTGGCACCCCACCTAAGTACCATGTTCAGTCATAGCCTCACCTCAAGCTTTGTGCCCACTAAATAGTGCACAGCCACGGTTATCCCACTGCACAAAGGGGGAGCCACCTAGCCTGACGAGCCTGGTCTGCAAGGCCATGGAACGTATCATTATGGAACTTATAAACAAAGACATTGGTAATCTCCAAACTCTGGACCCCACCCAGTTCAGGTTTCTAAAAGGCAGATCATGTCTCCTAAACCTGATAGACTTCTTTGAAGCAGCCACCAAAGCCGTAGATGAGGGTAAGATGGTTCACACAGCTTATCTAGATCTTGCCAAGGCTTTTGACACCATCCCCTACTCTGGAAGTATAGATAAACTCACTAAACTAGGTATAAATCCCTATGTCACAAGATGGGTCGCCAACTGGCTCACTGACAGAACCCACACTGTGAAAGTAGCAGACTCCAAATCCAACTTCAAACCAGTGACAAGTGGAGTACCACAGGGTTCAGTCCTGGGTCCTCTCCTGTTTGGTATCTACTTCTCTGAAGTACAGGCTGACACAGATGGTCTTTGGCTAATGAAGTTCACAGATGACAGCAAACTAGGAGCCATAATCAAAACTCCTAATGATGTGGACATCCTACAAAAGGGCCTCACTGAATCAGATGCCTGGTGTCAAAGCCATGGTCTCAAGCTCAATGCCAAAAAGTGCATTGTCATCCCCTTTGGTAAAAACTCTGTACCCATGAACTACCACACAGGCGGTTGTAAACTTAACACTGAAAGTGTGACAAGAGACCTTGGGGCACAGGTGGACAGTAGTCTCTCTTTTGATAATCACATCGCCACAGTAGTCAGGAAATCCTTCTTCGTGGCACACCTCATCACAAAAGGTTTCTCATCCAGGAAAAAAGAGGTCATTGTTCCCCTCTACTTGCCACTCATTAGACCCATTATTTGGCCAACAGGGTGCTGGCGGAAATTGGGCTACTGTTGGCGGAAGAAGGAGAAAAGGGGGAAGGCATGCCCGAAGGCAGGTAAAGGCTAGCACCGTGATAGTGAGGGTCAGAAATTTGAATGTTGGCAGTATGACTGGTATAGGGAGAGAGCTAGCTGATATGATGGACTGAAGGAAGGATGGCATATTGTGTGTGCAAGAGACCAAATGGAAGGGAAGCAAGGCAAGGTGTATCGGAGGTGGGTTCAAATTGCTTTATCATGGTGTGGATGGGAGGAGACATGGCATAGAAGTTATCCTGAAGGAACAGTATGCTAAGAGTGTTTTGGAGGTGAAAAGAGTGTCGGATAGAGTGATGTTTATGAAGCTGGAAATTGATGGTGTAATGACGAATGTTGTTAGTGCATATGCTCCACAAGTTAGGTGTGTGATGGATGAGAAAGAAAAATTTTGGAGTGAGTTGGATGAAGTGGAGATGACTATACCCAAGGGTGAGAGACTGGTGATTGGAGCAGATTTCAATGGGCATGTTGGTGAAGGGAACAAAGGGGATGAGGAAGTGATGGGTAGGTATGGTGTTAAGCAAAGGAATGCAGAAGGTCAGATGGTAGTAGATTTTGGGAAAAGGATGGACATGGCTGTGATGAATATGTATTTTAACAAGAGGGCGGAGCATAGGGTGGATTATATCTTATGTAGAAGGGCCAGTCTGAAGGAGATTGGAGACTGTAAAGTGGTGGCATGGGAAAGTGTAGTTAGGCAGCATAGGATGGTGGTTTGTAGGATGACATTGGTGATCAAGAAGAGGAGGATGAATGTGAGGGCAGCACCAAGGATCAAATGGTGAAAATTGAAAAAGGGTAATTGTGAGGTGGAGTTCAGGGAAGAGTTAAGACAGGCACTGGATGGCAGTGAAGAGTTACTGAACAGATGGATAACTACAGCAGAGCTAGTAAGAGAGATGGCTAGAAAGGTGCTTGGTGTGACATCTGGAAAGAGGAAGGAGGACAAGGAGACCTGGTGTTTGAATGAAGAAGTACTGGAGAGTATACAGAGAAAGAGGTTGGTGAAGAAGAAGTGGGATTGTCAGAAAGATGAAGAAAGTAGACAAGAGTATAAGGAGATGAGGTGCATGGCAAAGAGAGAGGTGGCAAAGGCTAAGGATAAGGTGTATGAAGAGTTGTATGAAATGTTGGACACTAAGGAGGGATAAAAGGACCTGTACCGATTGGCTAGACAGAGGGACCGAGCTAGTAAAGATATACAACAGGGTAAGGGTGATAAAGGATAATGAGGGAAACGTACTCACAAGTGAGGAGAGTGTGTTGAGGAGATGGAAAGAGCACTTTGAGGGGCTGATGAATGAAGAGAATGAGAGAGAGAGAAGGTTGGATGATGTGCGGATAGTGAATCATGAATTGCAGTGGATTAGCAAGGAGGAAGTAAGGATAGCTATGAAGAGGATGAAAAATGGAAAGGTTGTTGGTCCAGATGACATACCTGTGGAAGCATGAAGGTGTTTAGGTGAAATGGCAGTGGAGTTTCTAACTAGATTGTTTAATGAAATCTTGGAAAGTGAGAGGATGCCTGAGGAATGGAGAAAAGGTGTTTTGGTACTGATTTTTTTTAAGAATAAGGGTGATGTGCAGAGCTGTAGTAACTACAGAGGGATTAAATTGATTAGTCACAGCATGAAGTTATGGGAAAGAATAGTGGAAGCTAGGTTAAAAAGGGAGGTGATGATTACTGATCAGTAGTATGGTTTCATGCCATGAAAGAGCACTACAAATGTGATGTTTGCTCTGAAAGTGTTGATGGAGAAGTGCAGAGAAGGTCAGAAGGAGTTGCATTGTGTCTTTGTGGACTTAGAGAAAGCATATGACAGGGTGCCTGGAGAGGAGCTGTGGTATTGTATGAGGAAGCTGGGAGTGTCAGAGAAGTATGTAAGAGTGGTACAGGGTATGTACGAGGGTAGTGTGACAGTGGTGAGGTCTGTGGTGGGAGTGATGGATGAATTTAAGGTGGAGGTGGGATTACATCAAGGATCAGCTCTGAGCCCTTTTTCATTTGCAATGGTGATGGACAGGTTGACAGACAAGATCAGACAGGAGTCCCCGTAGACTATGATGTTTGCAGATGACATTGTGGTCTGTAGTGAGAGTAGGGAACAGGTGGAGGAGACCCTGAAGAGGTGGAGATATGTTCTAGAGAGAAGAAGAATGAAGGCCAGCAGGACTAAGACAGAATATATGTGTGTGAATGAGAGGGAGAGGGAGGAATGGTGAGGATGCAGGGAGTAGAGGCGGCGAAGGTGGATGAGTTTAAATACTTGGGATCAACAGTTCAGAGTAATGGTGAGTGTGGAAAAGAGGTGAAGAAGAGAGTACAGGCAGGATGGAGTGGGTGGAGAAGAGTGTCAAGAGTGATTTGTGACAGACGAGTATCAGTAAGAGTGAAAGGGAAGGTCTACAAGAGGATAGTGAGACCATCTATGTTATATGGGTTGGAGACAGTGGCACTGACAAAAAGGCAGGAGTCAGAGCTTGACGTGGCAGAGCTGAAGATGTTAAGATTTGCACTGGGTGTGACGAGGATGGACAGGATTAGGAATAAGTATATTAGGGGGTTAGCCCAGGTCGAAAGGTTTGGAGACAAAGCCAGAGAGGCAATATTACATTGGTTTCGACATGTGCTGAGGAGGGATGCTGAGTATATTGAAAAAAAGATGCTAAAGATAAAGCTACCAGGTAACAGGAAAAGAGGAAGGCCTAAGATAAGGTTTATGGATGTGGTGAGAGAGGATATGCAGGTGGTTGGTGTGACAGAGCAAGATGCAGAGGACAGGAAGAAATGGAAACAGTTGATCCGCTGTGGTGACCCCTAACGGGAGCAGTTGAAAGAAGAAGAAGAAGAGTACAACGCCCCTTTTGGTATGTATCTCAGAAGACGTCTACAACTGGAAAGACCCCAGAAATACCTTACAAAGAGGATTACCAGCCTCAAACAGATGCCCTATGTGGACTGTCTCAAAAATCTCCAGCTTTACTTGGTCACATTTCGCCTACTCAGAGGCGATCTCTGCCTAACATACAAAGCTATGTCAAACCCAGAGCTGTTGGACATGCTCCACTTAAAGAAATCCCAGTCCTCCCAAGCTACACGCTCTAGGGACCTAAACCTTGACACCACAATAAACAGAACAAGCTGGAGGGATAGATTCCTGTTCCAGAGACTTCCCATACTCTGGAACAAACTACCTATCTATATCAAACAAAGCTCCTCATTAGCACTCTTCAAGAAAAATCTTGATGATTGGATGGGAAATAGGAAATTCACCCCAGGGATCACTTCTGTGGTTCTGCTTTACAGTGACACAGGAAAATAATTTTCTTGGGTGGCGAAAGCCAGGTTACCTTTTTGACTAGGCTTATATAGGCCCTAGGACCAATAGCCTAGTACCTACCTATGAACCTATATAGTCCAGAGAGGTATGTCTGAAATCCTTCACACCAACATGGAATATGACAGAATCATAACAGTACGTATTGTTGAGAGACTTGAGTGCATGCATGATATGGTGGATTCTAGCACCTGACAGGCAACTAACCGTGACTTTCTCCTTGTCTAGTCTGGTGAGGGGCGGCACATCTGTGTGTCTCATGATAGAGTCTCCTGTATCTAGTATGATGGGTTTGTGGCTGGACCTTAGAGGCTGTGAGATATTGGCGTGCATACTATGTGTGGTGTTTGGTGCTGTGAGTTGTGATGTGCGTGTTTGTTTTTGCCTCGGAGGTCTCTTCTGTTTAGGTCTGTTTTTGTTGAAAAGCTCCACATATGTGGGAGTGTGTTGCACAGGTGTGGGTGGTGTTAGAGGTGTGGTGTTTGAGAGAAAATCTTCTCAGTTCCAGATGTACTGGCTTGTGATTGAGACAGCAAGGATTCTAGGTTCTTATTGTAATTGCATCTCCTACATACTGTGTTCCTAGGTGGTAGTAGTAGATGGTTATCCGTGTACATGAGGCAGTTGCTACACTGTCTCAGGATGCCCATATCAACCAGACTAGCAGGAAAAACCACAGGAAGTTGTCTGTCCATGGTTGTCAGAATCTGTGGAAGAAAGGTTAGGGATAATAGAGTGGGTACTATCTGAGGAGAATAGCTATAGATATGAGTAGGGATGGATAAAATCAGTGCAATAGCTGCAAGGGAGGGCCTCACTCACACAGGAGTGCTGATAAGAGAAAAATGCAGCTGAGATACCTTGGAAAGGGTTAAAGCAGCTCAGTGGCGGTGCGCAACTTGCAAACAAGAGCAAACATGGGGCTTAAGTACCACAAAAACAAAAGTAAAATAGAAACACTGGAAATGACCAATCAAACCTTGTCCCTGAGCTCTTAGCTAAACACCCTATGCCAGACCAGGTCCAACCAGTTCACTTACTCCCACCAAGTGCAGGTAGACCCTAGCCAACACAAGATGGCGTAGCAGGAAACACAGGATATACAGGAATCACACGAACAGATCTGGATGCAGCAAAACCTGCAACCAGACTCTGCTAAAGATATTTAAACTCTGTTTAGGTCAATTTAACACAGGAGGACAGATACACACTTAAATATAACAGCAGAAGAGTTCACACACAGTTAATTAAACAGTTTAATAGTAAAACTGTGAAAAAATACAATGCAGATGTAATGCAAGTTAAGAAGAAATCAAATACAAGTGCAGTATAAGTCAGAATAAATTGAAAAATGGCACTTGGTTTCATAGATTCTCTCAGCAGCATTGAAATCAGCACAGGGTAGGTGCAGAATGCTCACCACCTTGTAGCTTGACTCTCCTGAAGATGATTTTAGGAAGTTTTGTATTTAAATCATCTTACTGGAACTCCTAGCCACAGTATAAACATTTTCCAGTAATTTCACATACAGTGGTTATAGTTTCAGTTCCTTTCTTTTTCCAACTCGTATATCTCATCACATAATCAAATGTGGCAATATATATTTCACCAGGATGGTATGGATCATTCTTTTCTCAGCAACGTGTAAGTCAGTTGTAACTGCAGAGTATAATAAACAACATTTTTTAAAAAAAGACATAAAGACAGTACGAAAATTATATGTGTATCAATACTCATTTTACATTAACCTCCACTATCCTAAAGATGTATGTATTCATAATATACTGATAAAGGGGTATAAGGAAAATATTTGTTTGCTTCAGGATAATCAGATTTTTAAACATGTACTGTAAAGGGGCATGAGATAGGTCACCTCTTAGCAGTCTATAGGATACCAATTATAGTAACAGAGCCTTGAGTTGGTCTATGTAGGACATGTTTTTTAGTTTTTTGCTACAGTGGTTATAGTTTCAGTTCCTTTCTTTTTCCAACTCGTATATCTCATCACATAATCAAATGTGGCAATATATATTTCACCAGGATGGTATGGATCATTCTTTTCTCAGCAACGTGTAAGTCAGTTGTAACTGCAGAGTATAATAAACAACATTTTTTAAAAAAAGACATAAAGACAGTACGAAAATTATATGTGTATCAATACTCATTTTACATTAACCTCCACTATCCTAAAGATGTATGTATTCATAATATACTGATAAAGGGGTATAAGGAAAATATTTGTTTGCTTCAGGATAATCAGATTTTTAAACATGTACTGTAAAGGGGCATGAGACAAACATTTATCTGTTCACAATGTTGAGATTTTGTTCCTTTATCTGCCCCCTGTGTGTGTCAGTAAAGGGTGTGTTACCATCCTATGTTCCTTACCTGTCTCCATAAGTTCATAGGTACGTAGGAAAGTACTAGTCTAGCTGCTCTTGTAGGCCATTTTAAGCCTAGCCAGTTTCTCTTTTTGTGCTCAAATGAACCTGTCCCATTCAGTTAGAGTTTGGCATTATCCATCCCATGGTTGATAATTATATATTACCCCTAACGAGCATAACTAGATCATACCATAGATAATTTGAGGGGACTCATGTATGGGATAAAGTATTTAGGAGTTGTTTCTGTCCATTCAGAGTTCAGGGAGGCAGTCCAGGGGTAAATTTTCTGTTTCCCATCTCTAGAGCCAAGTTATACTTGAATATGGACAGGGATAAATGTTGTTTTATGTAGATGGGGAGTCTGTTCCAGAGCAGCTGTATCCTCTGTGAGAAATACTGTCCCTCCAAACTATTTTGCTGATGTTGGAGTATTTCTGATGCCATTTGACTTGCTGATGTGCAGTAAATCCATCAGTATTGGGTCAGAGAATGCCTTGTATGCCAGAGATAGGTCACCTCTTAGCAGTCTATAGGATACCAATTATAGTAACAGAGCCTTGAGTTGGTCTATGTAGGACATGTTTTTTAGGTTTTGGATTCTTTTAGTAAGGTATCTATGTGGGCATTCCCGTTGTTGCTTCTGTCTGGAGAAATACAAGCCAAAGGGGGCATTATACTCAGTGACTGGTCTAATGAGGGCTGAATAAAGGGGGACAATGGCATCCCTAGATCTAGACACAATCCCTTTGTTTAAAACCTGTGAACTATAGAAGGACTTTCTTACAACAATGGACACATGTTGGTCAAAATGTAGGTCACTGTCCACATAAATTCCCAAATCCTGAATAGCTGGGTCAAGTCTTAGAAGTGTATTATCAATGTGGTACTTCCCTGGGGTAGATGACTTCCCAAAGGATACAATAATACATTTTGTGGCATTTAATTTCTGTCCATGATTTTGGCACAAGTTTATTTGGGACAAACCTTCCTGGAGAATTGCTAAGTAATTTGAAGATTCATTGACTGCTCTGCAAATTTAGTCAGCTAGACCCCTTTACAATTGGCCTTTACTTCAGAAAAGTAGGTGCCAAACAAAAAAAAAAAAACATTCCAGCACAGACCTCTGGGTCTCCATTGGTGAGTGGTCACTTCTGGGATGTAACTTCCTCATTTTGATTTCCTGCATCTTATCTGTGAGACAGTTGGCAATCCTGTGGGTGACATAGGGGTTTATTCCCAGTTTATTTAGTTTTTCTACTATGCTTGAGTGAGGAATTGATCCAAAAGCTTTGGAGAAGCTGGAGTATGTGGGATGTACCATTTTGCCTTCTTCCATTGCTTTGGTGACCTTTACAAAAAAGTCCACTAGGTTCATAAATCATGACCTGCCCTTGATGAATCCAGTCTGAGATGAATCCAGTGTTTGGTGGTTCCCTATGCTCTGATTGATTTGTTCCATGATATGTCTTTCCATGGCTTTGCATATGAGGCTGGTCAGACTCATGATTCTGTAATTGCCTGGTTCTGTGGAAGGGCCTCCCTTATATAGCTGAATGACTGTAGGTGTTCTCCATTCACTTGTTACAAAACCTGTATGGAGGCTGAGACTGAAAAGTGTTGTTAGGGGTGCGGCTAAATTGTGCTGCATGCTATTTAAGATGCATCCAGGGATATTATTAAGCCCTCTCAATGCAGCATTTTTATCTTTTGATATCACTTTTAAGACTTGGTTTTGTGTGATAGCTAGAGGATATCCACTTTCAGATATATCTTGAGGGACACATGGAGCGGAGAGTGTCTCCAATTTCCTGGTGGTAGGCTCACCTTCTAGAGGGTTAGGGGGTGAGAAAAACAGCAATAAACTAAGAAAATCTCTGGCCTTTTTGGGACCTGAGATGGTGTCTAGTCACCGTCAGGATGGTTTTGATTTCCAAAGTAGATTTTTTTCTATGTTCTTTGGTGGTGCTCTTATTTGGAAGGGGAACCACAATCCCAGTTTCTTCTGGTTTCCTTAAAGTTATAGACATTATTAAAGTTAACCTTTTTTAGTTGAAGAAATCTCAGGAGACATTTGTTTCTTCAAAAATGTTTTATTAATTGCTGAGACAGATGAGCACTGCACCAAATCTAATGATTAACTAAGGATCCTTCATGAGCTTATATGACTTAGAAATGAGGACATTCTATAGCTCGTCCATCCCAGGGCATGGCTTCCCCTGGAAGGGGGTGGAGTTGAGGCCCTGTTGGGGGCAGGCAATGACAGGTGTTCCTCTTACAAAGATTAACCCTTTTGTGACTATTACTCCATTTTACAAATATGAGCTATTAAATTGCAAAGCAGTGAATTACCTATACATCCAATCTATTAAAGTATAAAGCAGTCAATTACCATTAATACTGAAACCCTATATTTAACAAAAATAAATCTTAGTGTACCTTTTTGCTTTCTTGTTGTACTGTGACTAGTACTTTAAATAGTGTCCAGATTTATAACTGTATCTGGGAAAACCATTATTTTAGGATTGAGATTTTACAGCGCTTTCACTTCTGTCTTCAGATCTGTCTCAACTTGTCCTCTGCATTGAATAGGTTAATAATATTTTGAGTTTTTAACATTTTTGAATAAAATTTTTTGAGTTTTTCAACCAAATCAATACATTATATATATGTGTGTGTGTGTGTGTGTGTGTGTGTGCGTGTGTGTGCGTGTGTGTGTGTGTGTGTATTTATGTTGATTGATTGAAGTACAAAAGTACTGACACTTGAAGTGACTGATGCCTGCTTTTGGAAAAGCAGCAAAATAAAAACAAAAAACACAAAAGGAAACATACAGTCATATTCGCACATAATTTGTGTGAACAGTGGTCATATTACAGAAAGGGTGTTTGAAAGGTAAGGTGCAGGGATAGGGTTTGGGACAGGATTAAGGGTGTAATGTTGTGAGATTAATTATACCGCATGGCTATTACATAAAGTGTAGTTCATGTGAAAAGAGATATTGGGCTTAAATAACATGCATTATAATATATTTCCAAATACTGCACAGTGAAATTAAATCAGAAAATAAATCTGTCTTTTTATACCTTGCCTGATATGGGTACTCACTTGCCAGAATAACTTTATCAGTAAACCTTTAGGATTCTGACCAAAAGCTGTAAATAGTTGTATGTCAATAAAATGAAGCCCATAAAGTGTTTAATGTATACATAATGAGGTAATTAAAGTAAAACTGAAAATAATTAGATCAAATGCTTGTCATAGTGCTATTCCTGCACAGGGCGGATCGTGCCCATGTAGAACAGCAGCGGGCCCTACATATTAATGAAGGCACACTGCTGTATTCTCCACATGGGTACAATTCATGTATGAGCACAGGGTGGCATGTACAAGCATCGCTTGCACAGTACACATGCCCCCTGCACTCTAGAATTGCCGTACAGCAATTCCAAAGCAACTAACAGTGTCCGCAGGCACTGTTATCATAACATAACATTGTCCGAGGACAAAATACAGTAAAAAACACACAAAAGCACAGCCGCCCAGAATGGTCCAGCACAGATAATGTCCAGAATGGTATGCCAGTGTACATGCTGGCATACCAAATAAGTAAGCATGTTCCTGAGAGGAACATTTAATCCAATTGCCCCACGTATGATGTAGTTGTCCAGATGTCCTGCCCTAAGAAGCAGAAAGCAATGTGCATACCCCTACAGTATAAAAAAATAAAACACACGTTTGTTTTTTTTCCCATCCCCAATAAAGTTTAAGCATAGCTGAGCAGGTGTGCGCATCATGCTGCTGTGTGTAGCATAACTTAAACATCTGAAGGATCTAAATAAAAACATCCAGCCAAAATAGTCAAGTGAAATAGCATAGTGGTTAGAGTGTTCTTTTAGTATGCGGGTATTCATGGTTCAAGTCCCAATGCAGTCTATTCATATTTTATATGTGAAAACAGCACTAAAAGTATATTTTTTATAAATAGGTAGTGAATAATATATATTTGTTAACCAGGGCAGTGTAGCAGGTCCAAATGTGAGGTGTCAGTGTAGTTCAGATGTGAAACCCCCATATAAACACAAGTTTCCCATACAATATAGCCACAAAAGGATATAAGGTAATGAAAGCACATAGGGGGATGTTATGGAAAGGAAACACACATATCATAAGATGTCAGTAATAAGAAATCAACCTCACAATTCTGATAGCCCATAAAATGAAAGATGAACAACGTTAAATTGTGCTCAACTGTGCTTAGCCGGAGCAACCATTGCTTACATTTGTATGCTTAGCAATAATTAGTGTAGCTAAGCGGATTTGTGCACTGGTAAGTAGTGCTTAGCATCTACCCCTTTAAGCAATGCTTATCTGTGCTAAGCAGGTTTGCCCGATGCTTAGCTTAGCTCAGCAAATTCGAAACCATCCAGTCACGGCAAAGTGCAGGAAGTCAGCCCTATTTAAACCTTGTAGGCAGGAATACAGCCCATAACTAGTTGTAGCTCATCACTGCAGGCACTATGGCTGGTGCTGGTGAAGGTGTGTGCTATCAGGCACAGCGCTGGGGCATTCAGGAGTCCAGGGTCATGGTTGGACTCCTAGTAAAAGACCATGAAGGGACACTGCTGCAGGACCAGTACCAGGGCTCCCAATACAAAGTGGAGGCCTGGGACCATCTCACACATGATCTCACAAGTACCACTGGCATCCCTTGGACTGGTGAGCAGGTCTGGCACAATTTTTCTGTCTTGAAGCATAAGAAGAAGAGCTCTTGGACCAGTGGGTCCAAGATGTACGTGCGGGGAATGTCCCAGATGTGTGCAAGTATCAGTATCCATAAGTGTTTTCCAAAGTCCAGCCTGTGTATGTGATGGATAGGTATGCATAAATGTTTCTCTATCTCCTGTACAGTTGTAGATGAGAGGGCTGCAAACTTGGAAACCCACGCCAGCAGGCTGCTAAGGCTGTGTCGCGAGGCTGCTGAGTACAAATCTAGCTTATAGTATTCAGGGCAAATAAATAGAAAGGAGGAGAATGTCACCTGTCAGTATTTAAAAATGGGTATGGTTTGTACTGAATAAATGAGGCATTAGCAGAGTAGTACAGGGTATATATCAATAAAAGTGTCAGTACCTGTCAATAAAAGTCAAAACCCCGGACTGGCTGCATTTACTTTGGTATGTAGTGGTATGAATTGAAATATGTACAGTTTCTGCACAGCAACTATAGCTCTGAAAACATTAAATAATCAAGGCTCATCTGACAAAGATTGTGGAGTTGTGAAACAAGAGATTAACTATATGAAATGTTCCATGCACCAAGATCTGATACCTGAATAGTAATGTGTTAACCAGTGTTTTCCAGACTGTGCTTTCTCAAAGTATGAATACACAGTTTAAGAAGTGTCTGCCATGCATGAATGTCACAATTACAAGGTCAGATTATACAACCAAGAGGGTATTAAGCAGAAAACAGTTGCCCAAAAGACAGCAGTTTCTCAATAGCTCATTCTGATGAAACACAAAATGTATTCAACTTTATGCACAAACAGGCACAGTTTGAATCCCTGCAG